>NW_021318516.1:976408-980548 GCF_001605985.2 Dendrobium catenatum
ATGATTGTTTTGAGGAAAAGAAAGAAAAATATAGATGTTTTGTTCCGCTGCATTTGATGTTTCATAGTAGCTCTGTGTGTCTGTGTTTGAGTTGAAATATTTGAAAGATTCAGTTCCGAAACAAATTCCAAAGCCAGATCCTGGTCTGTCTGTTCGTTAAGCTGGTCGCCGCCCGGTGCGGGCGGGATCCGTCTCGGGTCGGGTCGTGACATTTATGGTATGATTTGTAGTGAATCCTACCACCGAGTTCAGGGAAACCTCGGCCAAATCCAAATGTAGCTTCTCCTCCACCTCCTCCTCTGTCTCCTCCTCACCTACCTCAATTTCCTCATCATCACAGACGGTGAAAACCTGAAGAGTTCGATCCTTTCACTAATGCCCTGATGTATACTTCTCATCGCACAAGAAGCACAACCACTTAGCCCTCTTCTCCTGCATCTCTTTCTCTGTCAACCGCTTGAAATTTCCCCCACTCCCTCCTGCTATCTTCTCCCTGGTGGCCTCCCGACTTCCTCCTGTTGCAGGACCTTTAGGTGCTAGATGGATGGTCGTCATCCTATAAGTGCCCCCCGTGCTGCTACTCTGGCTCCCCTCTCCAGATTTCTCAGATTTTCAACTAGCTGGTCCAACTTCATGGCCTCCCCCAAGTCACGAGGCATCAGAACCTTCACTGTTGCTCAGATATCTGCCTTCAACCCATTCATGAAATTCCCCTCCGATACCATATCTGATAATCGTTTCACCCTGCTGGCTAGGTGCTCAAATCACTCCCGGTAGTCTACTATTGAACCATCCTGTATCAGAGCAAAGAACTGCTCATAGAAATCTCTTCCCAGGTCGGTTTGAAAGTGTTCTATTATGCAGTCCTTGAATTCCATCCAGTTCCTGATAGGTCTCCTCTGGTCTCTCCATTGATACCATGACAGAGCCTTCCCTTCCAAGCACAAGCCTACCGCTATCAGCTTCTCCTCCTCCGTTAACCCATTGACGGAGAAGTATCTCTCCACCTTATAAATCCACCCATACACATCTTCTCCTTAAAATATGGACATCTTTAGTTTCCTAACCTTCTGATCATTATCATTCCCCCTTATTCTTCCATAGCTTCCTCTCTCCCAAGTGCTAGGCCCTCCCCACGTCTCCTGGTCTTCCCTTGCCCTGCCATAGCCCAAACCCCGTTCAAACTCCCCCTTCTTTCTTCAAAATCAGCACCTCGATGACAATAGTATCCCTCCCAGCATTCCCCATATCCACCTCTTTCTTCCCTCTAAACAGGCTCCAGATGGGGTCTTCTTCTTTCTCCTTTCATGATTTCCACCTCATATTCCTCCCTACGGATTTCAAAATTCGTGCTTTTTCCTTCCACACCTTTTGCCACGGAAGCCGCCATTTGGTTGTGGATTTTCAACATTTTCTTCATCATGTCCCAGAGATCAGTTACTTATCCTTCTATGAAGGATATCCTTTCATCCACCGTTTTCTTGATTTGATTCATCTCCCCTTCAAGCATTTCTTCCAAAACATCCACCTTCTTGGCTTCCATCACTATACGGAGTTTGTAGATTCACAAAATCTGAATTTGGATCTCCAAAAACAGCAACTTACCTCTTTTTCGGACCAAAAATAGCTATTGGAATTTGCCGAAAACAACCCTCCACCGATCCCAAGACTTGCTCTGATACCAATTTAATAGGAAATACTTGAGTTCGCAAGAAACGCTAAGGGTAATACTTGAGTTTGCAAGCAAACCAATCTCCAATTGGTGAAAAACAGCAATAATAATGCAAGATCTGGGTGAAAATAGCCCAAAACAATATATTGTGGTAGGGAAATCAAAACTAAACAATAAGGAAAACAAGATACAAGAGATCCTCAATTCAAGAGGAGGATCGTCTCTCCCAAATCTCTAGACAAGAGAGTCTAAAGCCCAAGTCACCAAGAAACCCTAATTGAGAATAATTCAAAACATCATCCCTCTCTAAACATCTCATGCTCTTTAATACAAAAACTTTCCTAATCTAATTTCAATCCCAAGCCCTAGCCGCCCCCTCCTTTCAATTTGAATTTACATGGACTAGTGGGGCCCTCAGTGTGGGCGGGCAAGATCCATGGAGACGGACAAGTTCCGCCTCCTGTAGTAGAGCTGAGCCGGCCCTTGGGTCGGCTGGGCCGGTTCAAGGTGAACCAACCTAACAAATCGCCAGGTCTGTACAGTTCATTACATCTTTTTTTTTTTTTGCTACATATACTACTTTAACTTAATTTAAAGATGATGAATCTTTTTTCATTAGAAAAAACAACCAACTCTCAAAATCAACCTAAACCCAGGGGATTTATATGCATATACCATAAACTTCTTATGTATTTATATATCTAATACTTAAAATTTTATACTCATAAAATACTAAACTCTAAATGACATCAAAAATATCACTTGCACATCCAAAGTTAGTCCGGTAAATTATTGAAAGCATATTGAACTTGTTGAATTCATGTTGTCCAATCAAGCATATTTGGCCCTAGGGCCAATTAAGAGGAAGTTGCGCAAGCATCAAAGCAACTTGCTCAAATCGCCTAAAGTAATTGACCACAATGACGTTTAGGCAAAGTTGTGTAATTATTTAGAAAAGCTACTCGCCAGAGCTCAACAAGCCTAAATGAAGTCGACCCACAACTTATTCATCCTGAATGTTGAACTCATCATATATTTTCTACGTAATCAAATAGTTAAAAACTCACAAAGTTATTTTATGAAAAATATTTATCAAGCATTGTAATATAATTTTATTTGTGTAACATTCATTGATCCAAACATATCAATGAGGGGTTAGGGGTGAGTCGATGGGGCATTCATCTATTTGCCCAATTTTATATTTTCTAATAATTTAGTAAAATCCTAGAGTTTTTCTCTTTAAGTTATGTTTCTCTCTCTTCATATATCATAATTTTCAAGCATTTTTGCAAGTAATTTTATAGTGTTGAGCAAAGATAAATTGTGTACAACACCACTAACATTAACTTGTCTAAATTGAAATACGTATTTCTTGCATATGTTTTGATATCATTTAGCACTAGACTATTAAATAAGTAAATAAAGATTTAAATGTTAGATATGTAAATAAATAGGAATTCAGTGGTATGTAGTTAAAAAAAAGCAAGGTCGCTAAGCTCATGACCAGCCATATGAAGGACATCAGTAACCAGCCGAAGAATAATCACAAAAAAGGATTAAAGCATTACAAAAGCTTTTAAAAAAATGAGGCTTTGTCCAAAAAGGCATGGTTCAACAACCCAATACGGCAACATCAAAAGAAAATGAAACAATGTCAAAGAAATAAACTATAGAGTCGAAACAAAGATTGTGTAAGAAAAAGTCTCACCTTTGGGCATGTAATAGTAGAATATCTACCAAAAATTGACCCAGAACGAGCTGTGCAATCGAATCTCTGGACACTCCCACCATTGAGGCTCGCTCTTGAGCTCAGAATCCTCAGAGCCCACCTCCAATACATTCTGGAAAGCGAGAATCCAAATAAAAAAAAAGTCGAACCAGGAACTGTACACGAACCGATGAAGTGGCTATGGACGAAGAATTAACAGAAAAAAACTGAACAAATAGGGCTGTTTGGTATCGGATTTACAGCGGGATTTAAGTCTGATTTGCGCTAAATCCAGCCAAACGGTTTTGTGCGCTCGTTAAACCCGGCGATGGGTAAATCCCGGATTTAAGGATTTACGGCTTGAATCCCGGATTTACTAAATCCCTCGGTTCGGCGGATTTATGGGATTTGGCAGAAGAAACGTGCGAAAGGGAGAACCTTCACAGCCAGCGAGCTCCCGTTGCTGCTTCCGATCAGAATGTCGTAACTTCCGACCCGACAGGAAGGGAAAGCCGTCGAAACAGCGAAGTCGAACAGCCACGAAGGAACCGAAGTAGCGACGCGTGCAATCTCTACACCTCCTGCGAAGCAACGAAACCGAACGGCAACCACGCAAAGAAAATATGAAAGGCAAACCTAGACGCCTCTTAAGTTATTATTGATTAACTTAATTAATATAATTTTAAAAAATTAATAATTAAGTAAATAATTAATAGTATAATAGTGAATAATTAGTTCTCTAATTTAACTTAATTTAATA
>NW_021318516.1:981508-1006801 GCF_001605985.2 Dendrobium catenatum
AGTTATTTGATTTCAATTGCAGTTTAGCATAAAGTATTGAATTTTGGTTATAACTCTTTTGAGTTATAAAATTGGACCAGTTGAAAATTGTCATGATTTGAGATCACATTACATGAAATTTTCATGCTACACATCCATACTTGATCTATGTCGTTAATTATATTAATATAGTGACCATTGATGGGTCTTGTTACGAAGAATGTAACAAAGGTCGCTTTAATTCTATATTGATATGATTGATGGACCAGATTGTCTAGAGATGTTATTTTAGAAAGATAGCGAAATTGAGCTCTTACAGTTATTTCAGAATGTATAATTATATGTATATATATATGTGGCCCAAGTGGGAGATTGTTGGGAATTTCTATAAGTGGGCCCATATTTTTATACATATAAATATGGTTTATACATTATAAAGCTATCTAAAATTAAGCCAATTAAATTTGTGATCTATTTGAGTATTAAATTATTATTTGGCTTATGTGGCATCTCATTTAAATTTTGTATGGAATTAAATTTGTGTAGAGGCCGGGTATTTATTTTATTTTTATGATGGGCTGAAATAAAATATTTACACTTAAAGTATATAAGGGTCATGGTCCCCAGTTTAAGCGGTTAAGTTCTCATTTCCCTCATTTCCCATCTTGAGTGAAAAGAAGGGGTCTCTCGCTCTCTTGGAGAACGCCGCTCTAAACGTGGAAGATCGAAAGACCTTGATTTTGTATTTCAATGGATTCAGGTACGCTTCCGAAAACTTCTTCTCGATGATTTAGCATGTCTTTCGGAGACGATCGATTTGTTATTTTCGTCTCCGTTAAATCCTAACAGAAAAAACTTGCCAAACTTGGCAAACTTGCTCTCAAAAGGGATCCCAACTTGAAGCGACTGGAGAAGGCTGTGCAGAAACTTGATAAAGTTTCGGCTGATGTTACTCCTTTCATTCTTCTTTTACACAGCACGAGGCAGGAACAGACGAAGCAGGAGGTTGATTTCTACAAAGAACGTGAAACAGGATCCTTGCCTACTACAAATGATCTCATCGGTAGAGGCGAGGCTAAGGAGTTTGTTACGCAGTGGTTGAAGAAGCTATCAAATGAGCATCAGGACAGAAACATTTCTCTTCTATCAATAGTGGGCCATGGTGGTATGGGAAAGACAACTCTCTTGCAACATGTCTATGAAGATGAAATGACAAAGGAATTTGATCTTAAAATGTGGGTTTGCGTTTCAAACAACTTTGATGTGAAAAAAGTCATTGCAGATATGTTATCAACTCTTAAGAAGAAGAGGCCTCGTTTGGACGACACACTTGATACACTTCAAAATAGTCTTAGGACTGAGATTATGTCCAAGAAGTTTTTACTTCTTCTGGATGACATTTGGGAGGAGGAGGAGAACCGGGATATCAGCAAATGGGAGAAGGTGCTCGCCCCTCTGGCTTATGGGAAAATTGGTAGTGGGATTTTGGTAACCACTCGAATGGACTCAGTTGCAACTATGATTGCAAAGGTGATTAAAAAGGAGAAGGAAACATTTCAATTACAGGGCTTGGAGGAAGATCAATGTTTGAAGCTCCTCAAGTCTCATGCATTTGCTGATGTAGAGAATCCTAATGATTATAAAAGATTAATATTCATTGCTGGAGAGATAGTTAAAAAGCTTTCAGGATCTCCTTTGGCAGCAAAGGTCATCGGTGGTGTTTTGAATTCTAGCTTGGATGAAAGACATTGGACAAAAGTTTTAAATAGTGATTTTGTAAGTCCAAAATCAGGTCAGGATGACATCTTTCTCATTTTAAGATTGAGCTATATGCTCCTCCCTAAACATCTACAGTATTGTTTCGCATTTTGTTCTATATTTGGACAAAATTATAGATTTGATAAAGATGATTTAGTCCGAATGTGGATTTCATTGGGTTTCATTCAGCAACCTCATGATCAAGAATGGACTATGGAGGATATTGGAGGAAGGTATTTTGATGATTTGGTTAAAAATTCTTTCTTTGATAAGTTTGAAGATGGACGATACTACAAGATGCATGATTTAATACATGAATTGGCACAATCAGTTTCCGTAAATGAATGTTTAAGAGTTGAGGATGGTACAAAGTTGCCTTCTATAATTCCAAAGACTCTTCGACACTTGTTTGTTAAAACTACAAATCCAGACATCATAAAAAAGATTGGACAGTTTAAATATTTGCATTCTATGTTCTTGATCTATGAAGCTTCTAATCAGGATCTTTGCAATGCACTTATTGAAAACTTCAAAGCATCAAGAAGCCTACGCTTATTATACATACATGCTTCAGCAAACTTAGAAATCATACTTGAGCATATTGGAAATTTGATACATCTTCGATACTTAATGATTGATGGTTATAATTTGACTATGATGCCAAGATCTCTAAGTAATCTCTATCACTTGCAATACCTAATCTATGATGGCACATGGGAAGGTGATTATTTTTTACCAAGTGAAATTAATAACCTTTCTAACTTGCATTATGTGGAATTGCCCGGGAATTGTATTTCATCGATACGTGGGATTGGGAAGCTAAAGTCTCTTCAAGAATTGAATATGTTTGATCTTAGAGATGTGAGTGGTTATAGAATTGGGGAGTTGGAGAATATGAATGAACTTTGCAAATTAGGAATCAATTCCCTTGACAATATTAAGGATGTTGAGGAGGCTTGTATTGCCAAATTATGTGCCAAGAGGAGGCTCACAGAGTTAACCTTATGTTGGAGTAACACTGATTCGAGGAACATCGATTTAGATGAGACCGTGCTCGACAACCTTCAGCCACCAAAATGTCTAAGGAATTTTTGTATAAGAAATTACATGGGTGCAAGGTCTGCTATATGGATGAACAATGTCAATCCGATCTTCAATCTAGAGAAAATCAAATTGACAGTTTGCTTGGAGTGTGAAACTCTTCCACCTTTTGGGCAACTTCCCTTCCTCAAGCATCTAAAACTTTATGACATGCCGAAAGTAAAATGACTGGAAAGTAAATTTAATGGGAATGAAAAATACCGTGCCTTTCCATTGCTACAGGTTTTACGTATTAAGAAATTAGAAGCATTAGAGGATTGGTTTGAGGCAGGAGTAGCTGCTGAAGATGGATGTTTGTTTCCTTGCTTGATTGAATTGGTGCTAAGTAACTGCCCGAAGTTGAAAGAGTGTCCCTATTTGCCTTCTAAGCTCAAGAGCTTGAGGATAGAATTTATGGAGTGGAAGACTTTGAATTTTTGTAGCAATTCAAATCCTATTCCTCTTGAATCATTAGCGATCTCTGACTGTCCAAACATTACATGTCTTCCTCTGGCTGATGAAATAGCAAGACTTGCAGCTTTAAGATCCTTGACAATTACAAAGTGCCCCAATCTGATCTCTCTCGGAGAAGTGGAGACCACTAATAATTTCCATCTCATACTCAGCAATCTCAGTATAAGCGATCCATCGGTGTTGCTGATGGAGCCATTGAGAAGTATCGCCTCCTTCAAAAATCTGAGAATTGAGGAGAATGATGAGCTGCTTTCATTTCCAAATGAGGCGGAGCAGTGGTTTCTGAAAGTTAGGTCTTCTCTTTATCGGCTGGAATTTAGAAGGCTCAAATTTGTACAGTCTCTCCCTTCCTCCTTGGAAAGCTTATCTTCACTTCGGAAACTATATATTAACGATGTTCCGATGCTTCGGGCATTGCCGAACCTTCCTCCCTCTTTGCAACGTCTAATAATAATTGGGGATTGTCATCCAGAGTTAGAGGAGCGCTATCGAGAGGATGGAGGCTCCGATCGCCACAAGATTGCTCACATTCCGAGTATCCATATTAATCCCTGAAATTTTCAAAATACCTAAGCTGCAAACTTCTTTTTCTTATCTTATCTTATTTGTTTGATATATATGAAATGTGAAGAAGAATGCATAATATTTCAGCATGAAATAGCTGTTTGTATCATTTGATCTATGCACTCAATTTTATTTATGTATTAATTGGTGGTTCTTTTATATATAAATATTTTTTCTTGCTGAAATCTAAATAGTACTGTTTAATTTCTTATTGATTTAAACAATTATTGAATTATTATTTAATTTTGATTTTATGTTTTTGTGTTAGCAAAAACAAAATAAAATTTTAATGATCAGTCATCTTTAATCTATGACTTTTTTTGGCACTTTCATCAACCTTCATATTAATTTTGTTTATTGATTTATTTATCTTTTTAGACACATGCTAACTTCTTATCTAGGAACTTTTATTAGGTCCGGTGTAAGGACGTAGAGGAACGTCCGGTCGGAGGTAAAATCCGACCAAAAAACTCGGTATTTGCTCGGTATTGCTAGGTATTATTTGATAATAACGAGGAATACCGCTCTGTGAAGACCAATACCGAGTTATACCGAACTATACCGAGCAATACCGAATTGTACCGAGTTTTTTATAGGAAAAACTCGGTACAATTTTTGTATAACTCGGTATTGCTCGGTATAATATAACTCGGTATTTGGTCTTCACGTGATGGTATTCATCGTTATTGTTTGGTATTGCTCAGTATTTGCTCGGTATTTCTCATTTTTTGGCGCGATTTGGCCTCCGACCGGACGTTCCTCTACGTCCGGTCGGAGGACGTAATAATTGTTCCTTATCTAGAAGTGGAAGTGGAAGTTGAAGCAACGGCTCTCATCTAAAAAATTTATTGTCATTGAACCAATAGTTACAATTTGAACTCATTAATTTGATGGGATAAAAAAAAAGGAAAACTACTCTTATTGCACAATAGTTTCTATCCTGCATTATGATTGTTGCTCTACAATAGTTAAATTAAAATGAAAAGATTAAGGTTTCGTTTGATACGTTCTTTTCATATTTTTAAAAGAAAATTTTTAGTAAAAAAATTCTAGTTGAAGAAATTCTTACACTATAAAATTGTTTTTAAAATCATTAAGAAATCCGTTCCAAACAAAGCCTTATAAGTTTTTTGCCAGTTTATTAATGACTAATAACTTACATATATCTCAATTACAACAAAAATTAATAATTAATATAATTAATTTATTGAATATATTAAAACATTTTAAAGCTTGTTAATATTTATTGTTCGTCTGTTAACGTTAAAATCTTAATTCATTTATATAAGCTTAAGAACTCAGTTAAAACACATCCAAATGAAAACTTCATTACAATTTCTTAATAGATTTAATATTAACAAATGAAAAGATTTTCAACTCTCAATCCTAAATGTTTCTCCTTGTAAATTTACCATTAACAAATTCTTTAAAAAAAACACCATTTTGCTATTATTTCATTATTGCATTTGTAGATTAACATTTTTTTTCTTTTTAAATGACTGATTAAATCAATAATTCGATCCAATAACACACCAATTGATTCTCTAAATTTCTTTATAACGTCTAATTATTTGAGAACAGGGCTGCAAACGAGTCGAGTCGAATTCAAGTCATACCTAATTCAAACTTTACTCAAGCAGTCGAACATAAGTTTGTTATTGACATAAATCCTTCAACAAATCCGTGAAGCACAAAGCGAGTATGGAAGGAATTTTTCTTCAACAAGTCTGCCAAAGCACAAAGCAAAGGATCGAAGAAAACTATCCCAAAGTTCACACAAAGCCTTAGGCTGAACTAAGAGGATTATGTAGTCAACAAGTCCGTCATGCACAAAGCTCTGGACCGATGACTCTTCGCCATTGACCGAATATAAACCTAAGGGTTTAGGTCATCGACATCTACTCCTTCTTAAAGTCTGCTAAAGCAAGAAGCATAGGACCGAAGGAATAAAAATCTCCTGACAAGTCACTATTGATAAATCAGGTAATTCACCATCAATGACCGCATCACAAAGCACAGGGCAGAAGGAATCAAAATCTCAGGGCCCAAGTCAAAGATGTGGAATGAGCACCCTGGTGATACCTACAAATGTCCCTAAAGACTGGGGGCATTTTAAATATTTATTTGGATCAACATCGTGCCGCATGCCGAGATCCTCAAATAAATATTTAAAATTTTGCCAAGATACAACAAGATGATATAACAATATTGAGCATATACATAAAGGCTATAAAGTAAAGTGATCGTGGTAATTAAAGAGAACAAATAGTGGCAATACTATCCACTAGCATTAATCTACAGAGTGATACTCTAGGGATCTAAGCATGAAGTACATTATCTCTACCCCGTGTATCTCTATTTGATCAGGAGCAAATGTATCAACCATCTATAGATGCATCTAAAGATCCATAAAGATACACAGATGGATTCTTAGAGATCTACAAAATAAAAAATTTAGTGTGACATCCATGTAAATTTTTGAAAATCCACTAAAAGAGAGCAGTGTGACATCCAAAATAGTTTTGGAGATCCACTAAATGAAAAACTTTAGTGTGGCATCCAAGCAAACTCTTGGAGATCCACTACATGGAATCACTAGTATGACACCTAGAACGAATATCTAGATATCCATAGGGTCAATCAACATACAACAAACGTGATTCGCTCTAGACACGTATCACATTTGTTGGGGGGAATTTGTTGCCACTGGATACAGAGCCAAAATCCAGCCTAAAACTCGCTAAAAATCCAGAAATCCCGCAATGTATCCTGCTGAAACGGCGCCGTTTGCGTCATTTCCCAGAATCTCTGCATAAAACCTGCGATGATGGCCTCGATTTCGCTCCTCTTGGCGTCATTAAAAAGGGAGGGAGGTCACAACTCAATGGCTACTTCCTCCATTCGCACTCCACAAGAACAAAGTCCTTAAGCTCTCGTCCCTGCTCTCCCGATCTTCTCTGCTCCCACATGACTCTTCCTCTCAACTCCAATGTCGAAGCCCCTCCTCCTTAGTTTTAATTAAAATAAGTTATAATTAATTTTGTTAATAATTATAGTTAATTATTTTAATTAATAATTAACTATAATATGATTAAAATTAATTATAATTAATTATTTTAATTTAAATTAATTATTATTAATTATGACTAAATATAATTAATTATTGTAATTATAATTAATTATTTTTAAATTATAATTAATTATCATTAATTATATATAAGTTTAATTAATTAATTGATTAAAAAAAGGAGAAAATGTGCTTCTCTCCCTTCCCTCGATCCACATGTTAACGAACCCACACAGGTATAATTCCTAAACCCTAAAACTTCGAAAAACCCATTCTTGACACTTGTAACGTGATTGACGACCACCTATGCACACTTTTCTCTAGCGTGGTAGGAGTGAATTCGTTGAGATGCTTGCGATGGGGCAGGTAACCACAAAGCTCCATTTTCGACGTTAGCAACGCACCGAAAAATTAACTCATGCATGCTTATCTCTAGTGTAATGAGAAGGAAACCTGGTGCGATGCCTATTACAAGGCGGGGTCAAATATAAAATTGCTTACTTTAAACTGGTGCTTGAAAACTCATGCACGCTTTTCTCTGTCGTGGTGGGGGACAAAATCACGACCGCGGTATCCTCGTCCGAGGGCACCTACCATGCACGCTTTTCTCTAGAGTGGCGGGATGCCCAGTTTTTCGTAGTTTTTTCCTAAATGGGGGAGACACCGGGAGGCTACCAAAATTTCGGGTGAATATACGATCATTCTTGGACCTGATTTGAACTCAAAAGAACATTGGACTCGGGCTTGTAAACTTGGTGCAATGGACCTGAATAAATTCAAATTTTAATGAATCCAAACTTAAATAAATTATAAGAATTTGAATTGAAGAGAGACTTAGAACTTGAATCAAATGAACATGAGCTTGGACACTTGAACTCAAGCAAGGACTTGAACTTTGCAAAACAGCAGGGGACTATGAAAGAACTTGGACTTGCAACAAATGACCTAAGTGAACTCAAACAAGAAGATTGCTAGAACTTGAAACTTGTACTTTAGACATGAATTTGAACTAAGGAAGAATGAACTCAAATCAAAAAGATCAAGAAGAATCAAGCTTGCACATTGGCTTATGAACTTGATTTGAACTTTAAATGAGAAAGGCAAGGACTTGATTTGAACAGAACGTAATAACACTCATACTTGCATGAACCACGGGCAACTAAGCTTTGATTCAATAAATTCACACTCGCGTAAAGATGAAAATGCTAATGAGTGATTGACTTATAATACCCACAATGGCCTTCTTGAAAATGACAACGAGAAACTTGTAATGATTAACCATTCATATACAAGCATTAGCCAAGGACTTGTGGTGGACAGAATAATGCACCCATAAATGAGGATGTGAACCTATTACACATACAATGGTTCATTTACAAGAATCCGTAGGGAGCTTATGAATATTTGTGGATGATAGTAGAAGACAATGAAGATTAATGAATCTACAACATTCGAACCATTGCAAACAAATACACCAAGCAATAAAAGAGCTTCATTGTATATAATGAATTATCCATGGATGATAGCGATAGTGTGTGGTAATATACTCATGACTTTAGCACTTAAGGGCATACTAACATATGTGGCATACCACATATAAGCAAAATATAACACATCAATAAGATAAAGAAGTCCTTATGATTCATCATAGGGAATCTTCCACGCATGCAATATGCGAACTACAAGTAGGGGGAATGACTTGTGATGGTTATTAGGAATATGCCACGAATACGGTGGAATCCCTCAAACTCGCCCACAATCAATCATGCAAGCAAATGCAATTCTCTCCCTATAAGTAGAAGGATTTGACAAGCGATTAATTGAACTCTGATTTAATAAGTGCATAATGGAGATATGAATGCCCAGTGCTAAATCATCTCTAAAAAAATACAATGTCAGGCTACAAATGATACAACATCTTCGTGAGCAAGGTTTGAAAGACATGTAGGAAGCCCGCTACATGTTCAAAACATTATCCATGAACAAAACACAAAATGACTACAACAAACACAAGCATCTATGGATTATTATTGGAGCTCTGTCGAATACACTAAATGTTGTATACAAGCAAACACCGAATTATATACAACAAATGTAAATGTCTATGGGACGCTGTAGAAGATCCGCAGTACACCCAATCTATCGCTCACAAGCAAATGCTGAAAAGACTACGACAAAGATGAACTTCTACAGGCTGTCATAGAAGACCCATTGAATTTCCAAAATACCCCCACACGTGCACTGTAGTTTGTATATACATATGTACACTAAAAGGGGTATATAACCAAACACCCACATAGGCCCCGGCGAGCGTGTTAATTGTATACACGTGACGCCTAGGGATGCTGTGCGGGTCAACAAATTTGGACTCGATCCTCCTAAGTAATAGAAGTCGACAAGGTTCAATAAATAATTATGAAATGCCCCCAAACAACTGTATGGGCCCCGACGAGTGTGTTATTGGTACACACGTGACGTCTAGGGATGCTATGTGGGTTAATGAATGAATTCAAGTTCGAACCCGATCCTTTTATACGGATCAATATGAGTCGATAGGGTTCGAACCATCAAATAAATATACGGTTGTGGCGACCGATATATTTATTTTAATACATTCATATTAGGCCTTCAAGGCCTATAATTAAGAGAATTCACTCACAAGGGCTCAAAGCCTACGAAACCCGATACTATGTCGAAAACTCGATAAAGTCGACAAGGTTCAAAACATAAATATTTTCAAATGCTCCCAAACACCCCGATGATGACGGTGTTGAATGCAGGTCTCAATCGTAGGGGTGATTCAAATAATTTTAAATGCCTCCCAAAAGTCAATTCCAAATACTTTTTCAAATGCCCGAAAATCCAAAATCCCAATGAAATTCCAAATCCAAATGTTTAAAATGGTAATCCAATCATTCAAATCACTTAAAGCCAAAATCCATCCACCATTCATAATAGTTTGCCGAGGTGAACAAATTAAAAAACTACTTCAGCTCACAAAGAATTAATGCATAGTAAAAAATATCACTAGGATGCACTCTCAAACAATCTCCTACAAATAAGGATGTGGTACGTGTCCTCTAACCGGTGGTTTTGCCGCCAAATGGCACCGCAGGATAAACGGTTATGACCCGGGGCCCTTTGAACCGAGTGGTTTTGCCTCCAAATGGCACCACATGATACCGGTTATAGCAAGAGCCAATATGTTTCTTACTTGCATCAAATCCTTGAGATATGAATCAATAAGATATGATCGATAGGGCACAAAGCCCTCTATTAGCTAAGGTGGATTCAAATTTGTCCCCTTAGACAAACGTTCACCCCAAGTCTACAAGGTCCCCTTGGACGAAGCAGTCCATGGCTGCCGACAAGGATCCTTCTGTCAGGTTGGGTCGACTACCTCCTCTGACTAAGTAGACCAGGGTCCATGATGGTCCGGGATGACGGAATCATGAGATCTTAATCGGGTCCATCATCCATTCCCATACCGTCCGCTTTAAGTGCAAGATGGTGAAATTCCTAATTTTAAATATCAAATATGCAAACTCTTTAATTCCCAATCAATTCTCAAACCCAAACTCATTGCTGCTACAATATGCCAGATAACATGTATTCTCCATATCTGATTGACAACTAGCCTTAATCGAAAGTTATCTCTCGTTATCGGGAGGGGTAATTAATTATAGGGGCTTGCGCCTATAGGAAACCAGAACTCAGATCCTAAAGTCCTCACAAAATGAGGGTGAAATCTCTGGGTAGTGTCTTATCTACAAACACATCTGCCTTCCCAAAATATACCCCGGAACTTATAGTTAAAACTCCATCGCTAAAAAGAAAAGCAAATTACAGCGGGCGGAGGCCGGGGCCGAATTTTTGGAGCCCACACTTATCTTCACTTCAGAAACTATTTATTGTTCATAGCGTTCCCATGCTTCCGGAATTACCGACCCTTCCTCCCTCTTTGGAACGTCTAGAAAATTGGGGATGTCATCCAGAAGGAGCGTTATCAAAAGGATGGAGGCTCCGATCGGACAAGATTGCTCATATTCCTTCTATCGATATTCGAATGCTCTTGATTTTAATTTTTGAAGTTTATGGCTAGCTTTTTGCTTCGAGATTCGTGCCCGATCAAGATAATTTTATGATGATGTACGTATCATATATATATTAAAAATTATTGAATGCAAATTTTATTTTATTTTTTAAAAATGAACTTGTTATTTATATTGTCAGATATTATATTGTTGATTGTCAAATAAATTTAAATGGAGTACTACATTGATCAAATTCATTCATTTATTTTCAAACATATTATAAACATTCCTTGAATTTTAAATCTTATTCAAACTTATTTATAAGTTTCCTTTTCAAATTCAAGTCAAAATTAAGCTTTAATAAGACTCAACTAATTATATATTTGATACTAATAATTTTGGAATATAACTTAATTATTAAGAATAATTAAATTTATATATTTTAATAGAAATTGGTGTAATCCCTTAAGTATTATTTAAATTATTTGACAAAAATATAAATATTAATATATAAAGTTCAAATCTATCTATCCAACTATTTATTTTATATTTCCATTTCACATATACATATAAAATATAAATAATATTTAAAACTTATAAACTATAAAAAAATTAATACAATACAAAAAAATAAATCATCAAATAAAAAATTAATTATCAATAAATTATCATTTTATCTTTTTTTGAACAAACTATTTATTAAATAACAAACAAGCATATTCATGAATATAAATAAACAACCTTTAAACTCTTTATTATATGACAAATTTTAAAATTTTATTCAATTTTATTTAATTTTATAAATAAAAAATATATTCTAGAAACATTTTTGGATTCCATTTTTTGTTTCCATTTTTCGTTTCATTGTTTAATTTTTGTTGGGTTCTTTTGCTTAAATGGAAGGCAAGGGAGGATAGGGGTGACAAAATCGGGTCACAAGTCGGGTTCGGGTCAAATCAAAATTGACCCAGCACAGTTTGACCCGACCCATTTTTACGAACGGGTCTTTTTTTTTTTGTACCCAAACCCGACCCACTTTGATTTCGGGTCAACCCGAACCCGACCCGCATATGTGAAGGAGTCGAACTCGAAGGAGGCGTTACAACATTTTGATCAGAAGCAATTCAAGCAACGACAGGTTGTTCGCTCGCTGTGAAGGAGTTGCTTGATGTTCAACTTCGCTCCTTGGACGAGGACGACGTTTCGTCGTTCCCTTCCGGTCAGATCGACAATTACAACATTTTGATCAGAAGCAACGACGGGCGTTCACTCGCTGCGAAGGAGTCGCCTCACCGGTTCCTTCGTTGTTGTTCGACTTCGCTCCTTAACTGCTTGCCTCCTTGGACGATGTTCACTTCTAGTCGGTTCGAAAGTTGGACGACGTTCACTTCCAGTCGGGTCGAAAGTTGCATTGTTACAAAATTTTGATCGGAAGCAATGATGGGACAGGAGTTTGCTCGCTAGCTGTTCAACTTCGCTCCTTGCACGATGTTCCCTTCAGTTCGAATAGGAAGTTACAAGATTTTGGATCGGAAGCAACGACAGGAGTTTGCTGGCTGTGAAGGTCTCAGACTCCCAATTTCTCCATTTCGAGCGCTTCTTCGGCCAAATCCCGTAAGTAAGCCCCATCTACAGTATTCTGGGTCAAAATTGGGTCATTTTTGGATTTTCGGGTCAACCCGAACCCGTCCCAAAATTTGAAACGGGTCGAAAATTAGGACCCGAACCCAACCCATTTTGGATTCGGGTTGAAATGAACCCAAAATTTTCATGTCAGATTCAAGTCGGATTTTCGGGTCGTGTCAAATAAGAATTTGTACATGCTTAAGAAAAAAAAAATCACCTAAAATAGTATGTGAGTAAGAGTAAGGTTGCAAAATAATGATTACAAGTAATATAAGTTCGGGTAAAAAAGAGAAGTATTTATTCATTCTCCTCAATCAAGCTTACATCCACTCCCCATGCTCTTCATTGAGAGTTTATCCTTTAATTTTTGGATTATGTGCGGACAAAGAACAGACCACACATTTCTCTCTTCTTTCAAGCCATGGAATCAACCTACAACCATTTGCATGAGCTGAGTATAAACCTAAAACTCAATTTTTCAATTCTTAAGGAAGAACCTCTTACATAAATAACTTATGCGGATATGGTATTGGTAGAAATAGAAGGAAATGCATTGTAATAAGAAAAGAGTGATAAAATGAGTAGCACTATACAAACTAAGTTGCCTAACTAAAATAATTTTCATGAGAAAGACTTAAAAACCGATTTGCAAATAAGAAATGAAACCTTATACTAGAAACCGTCATACAAAACTTCCAAAATAGTGGGATATGAAGCTCAAGTGCACTTATTTAAAGCTTTGGCAAGTTTAAGGACAAAGTTTACTGCAAAACTTTTAAGAAAAGGGTCTTGTGCAAGACAAAAAATTGATCATTGTTGTCTACTCTAAAATATTGTTTAGGCCAAGCTGGGTGAGTATATGTAGAATCAGACTTGCATGCAAGGTTGGCCAAGGAGAGGGGATATTTAGGATTTCATGCTTGGCCAAATTAGAAAGATTGAAGCTCTTATATTTTTCTCAGTGTGCAAGGTGATGAATAAGAGTATGAAGATGTGGATGAGGGATGGAGGAAAGGAAGTTAGACCCAAGGTCAACAAGTTCTTTTTCAAAAGTTGGTATTTGAGGACAAGGGTGAGCTCTGTTGTGACACTAATTATTCCCTTAGTTTTTTGCTTCAAAGAAAGCACAAGAAAACATGGCACTTGATTGCAGACAAAAAGTGTTTGGTTAGAAATTTATATAATTTTTTAGTTGCTAGCATATTTAGGATATTTCTATAACAATTTAATGTTATCATTAGCTTGCTTTGGTTCTATTGCTTTGTTGTAATTTTCATGCTACTGTAATTATTCATAGGGTTCTAAAGCATCTTATTTTGCGTGATACTTATACAAAGGAGTCTATGCCAGCTCTTCACAGGATTCGATAAGTTAATGATATTATTCATCACATGAAATTTTAATGACTATTAAATTCAGTCATCATCTTTTTTCATCCCTTGCATAAAGTATCTTGTTGAGGTAACTGAGGAAACATGAATTGCTTACAATAAAGCGGTATGGTTTCTTTATTTGATAAGTTTGTCCTTGTAAGAGTTCATGCACTTCAGAGTCATATAAATGTCATATGCTAATTGCTTTTCCTCTGTTTCCCATATTCTCCTCTTATGCGGTTACACGTCTGAGGGAATATCAAGGTGTTTTTTTTTTGGGGGAAAATTAGGGGTCAAAGCCCGTATATTTAATCAAATAAAGTTACATGTGAAAAGAAATAGAATTACATGTTAAAAAAATACCTATACCCCCAAAAACAAAAGGGAAGTATAAAAAATTTGGACTCAGGATAGAGGTTTACACCGATCAAACATCATCTCACAGTTCAGTTTGAAAGAGAAAATCACCAAGCAGCAGACACGAAGCCAGTTGTCACAGCCCCGAAAAAATAGCAAGACCATCACAGCTTCTCCCAAAAATTCCATAACATCAAATCATCAAATCACCTTGGTTGCCAAAAGACCTTCCAAAGGAAATATTAGGTGTTGATCTTTGCTCATCATAGTCCAACAAAACATCAAAACCCAACCAATCAGGCGCAAATGAAAGTCCAGTCGAAAGCTCATTCCGTATACATCATCTAGGCAGAATTAAACCAGCCATCGGAAGATTTGAAAAATCAAGCCGAATCCAGAAAAACCTCCAAAAACAGCCAAACCAAAACCCCAGCACTGCTGAACTAAACAGTAGTTCGAATAAATCCTGAGGAATACCAAAACTCAAGAAAAAGACAGCTATAACAACCTAGATAAGGCCTCAAACCTAAACATGACCACCAGCAGCTAGCATGAACATCTTTAGCCCAAAATTTTCCAAAACCAGCTAGTGATCTTCTCCCTAAACTTCTAGTTTTTTGATTTAGCACGAATAGCATTGATGACAACATCTCTAATAGTATTAGGATTATCCCAAGAATTAGAAAACCTCCTTTTATTACGCTCCCTCCAAAGATGGTAAACAACAACAGAAATAGTGAAGTAGCAGAAATTTCTCTCCAACCGATTAAGGTGGAGATTATTACTCAAAAAGTCATATGTTTGCATAATGTTTGGCCTAAGATAGAAACAGTCAAGCATTGGAAGTAGAATAGTAAGCAGTGAGAAGGAGAAGTCACATTCAAAGAACAGATGGGAGTGAGATTCATGGTTGCTCAAGCTAAAGGAACATGAGGGGGAGGCCAGGATCCCCCTATAAATAAGAATATCCGCACTTTTAAGCTTTCCCTAAATCTCCATCCAAGTATAAGAGGCAAACCGAAGGGCATGCTTCTTATGCCAAATAAATTTATACCAACTCACATCATCCAAACTAGCATAAAATTATAAAGTAAACTTCTTAAAGGAAGGGGAAGAGGAGCCATCCCAAGCCAAGACCGGTTGCTCCCATATGTGAATGCTTTAGATATTGGTCTTAACACTATCAGGCAAGAAGTCTGACAAGTTTCACATACCATTATAGATAAAATCCTGAACGTAGCAAAAGGAAAGCCTACTGGAGTTGCAACAATTAGCTAAGCATTCACCATTTAACCAAGGATCCCATAACATGGAAAATTTACAAAATGGGGCCACCTTGAAGCTAATAGAATTTCTGATAGCATGGGCAGTGTGACAAATCAACTTCCAAAATTTGGAGGCGGGAGGTGGTGGAGGCTTCCAAGGGGATTCAAAATTTTCTCTAAACCAAGATCCCAAAATTGTTTTAATATTATACATACGCCTGATGAAGGAGCAGGCCACACTATGATAAAGGGAATCAAAAGAGGGAAGCTCCAAACCTCCTTTGCTTTGGGCTTAGTCACTGAATTCTAGGATATGAGATGTAATTTCTTGTCTTTCAAATTGCCAAAAAATAAGAATTTAGGGAAAAGTTTAAAATGATCTTCTGACAAGTTTTAGGTATAGCGCCATTGATCCAATAAGCAAGGGTATTGGAAATAGTAAATTTCAGAAATTGAATTCTACCCTGCAAAAGAAAGAAACATAACTTTCCAACCCTCAAGTAGAGCAGAAATTTTGCTCAATAGGGGTTGGAAGTGAGAGAAATTTAGCCTTCTAGAAGCAATCGAAATACCTAGGTAGATAAGAGATTCCTCAATATGGGAGATACCAAGAGAGGTAGCAATCTGATCCCCATCAACAACATTTTTAGAGAATAGAATGGAGCTTTTAATCAGATTTATATGAAGACCAGAAGCTTCTGAAAACTAATGCATGGAATTCTTCAAGCAGATAGCATTATCCAAAGAAGCCACACCAAAAAATAAAAGGTCATCAACATACATGAGAAGCTTGAGATAGAAATTTTTGTGATTAATCCCCATAAAAGAAGGATGGTTATAGGAGTGAAGGCAAGAAAACAACTCATCCATGACAATGCAGAATAGCAAGGGGGATAAAGGGCATCCCTGATGAAGCCAAGAAGAAGAATTAAAGAAACTCTCTAAGGAGCCATTAAGGCAAATATAGAAATGCACCTCTGAAATACACCCCTTAATCCAATTAATAAAAAGGTCCGGGAAACCTTTTTGTCTAAGTCTGTTTAATAGGAAAACTCTAGAAACTGAATCAAAGGCTTTCTTAATATCAAGGTTGGCACAAAAGAAGTTAAGAGAGCCTTTAAAGACTTTGAGCAATTCCAAAGCCAGTATTTTTTCCGTAGAACATCTTTTAGCAATAAAGCCAACTTGACTCTCATGAATGATGAAAGGAAGGACAATTTTTAACCTGTTGGCAATGATCTTGGCCACAATCTTGTAAAAAAATATTACATAAAGATATAGGTATGAAATCAGAGATATTGGAGGAGTGGGTTCCTTTAAGAATGAGGGTAATAACAGTAGCTTTTGGCCCTTTAGGAAAGTGTCCAGAAGAAAAAAAAATGCTTCACAACATTGCATAACTGGAATCCCGTCAAGTGCCAAGTCTGTTGATAAAAAACCAAAAGAGAAACCATCCGAGCTCGAAGTAGAGGAGGCAACCCCAGCAAAAACAACTGCCTTGATCTCCTAATTCGTGACCGGAGCAATCAAATAATCCGAAAGATGATAATGAAACTTGTTTCAAACAGGAATGTCAAAAGAACTCTCATGAATTGGGTTAGGGGCATTGTAGATCCATAGTTTGATTCAATTGCAAGACAATACAATGATATTGTAAAGGTACATTTATACTCTCAATTAAGTGTCTTTTAATCATCTCTACTTTCTCTTGATCTTCAATGATTTAATAATTTACAGAAACTTGAGGGTATGCAATGGACAATTCACCTAGTTGAAATGGATCTAAAGCGCTCATTTGATCAATCATCACCATAAATTTGCTTTTAGTTTTTTATTAAAATATTGACAAGTTTACCTTATCAAAGAAGAAAGGATAGTTGGCTACATCTATTTGGTCATCTTAGCTAGCTGATGGATTTTTTGAACATCTGGAAGAATTAGAAGTTGAAGCAATGACTCTCATCTATAAATTTTATTGTCTCTCTCCTGTCATATTTATATGCATAATCATTCTCAAATATTATCATCAATTTTAATTTCACATACATTTGTAAATTATGATGTGTTAAATTCTAACACATCTCTTGCGAGGTAATGATGGATTTGATTGTAGGTTAAGCTAGGGATATAAGTTATCTCTATTTCTTATAAATTTAGGTGCTACAGCTGGTTGCACCAGACTAACTCCGGTGATGTAAATTCTAAAACTTAGAGCTCCCTAGATCCTTTAAACCTTGCATGTGACTAGGGTTTTAGGTCCTTGTAGAAAAACCTACATTTAATTTTTCAAATCCCCTAACCCGCTAGTGAGTAGAATTTTATTCATTAGTGACACAATTAGGAATGTGTAGTGTTGATTTATTTTCATATTTAGAATTTTTCCCCTTTGATTATCATGAATCATGATGTGCATAATAAAATAAATATAGTAATAAAGATAAAAAAAAATCATTAAACATAAAAAAACTCAATTCATCACACTTTAATAAATACAATTTATTAATGAATTTAAATTAAATAAATTTACAATGTAATCTAAATGAATTAAATCCAATAGAAAATAAAATGGATAAAGTTTTAAAATAAAATTACATAACTGAATTTGAATAATTAAATGACATTGATTGAAAATTAGTTAAAACTCAAATAAATCATTAAAAATTTAAACAAAGAAAATAAAAATGATTGAATAATAATTCAATTTTTATCATCTCAAACAAAATAATAACTCACAATTAACATAATTAATCTTGATTTAGTTAAATTAATTCATTAATTAATACCAAACAAATAATTTAAGGACCTTATTTGCTTTTTGTTGGGGTGGACTCTTTTGAGGGCATATTAGTACTGGATTTAAAAGGTCCTTAATCAATTTCAAATAACAAAAGACCCTTATGCATTGTATTCAACTCCTGATGGAAGATACATATGCATTGGATTATAGGATCTCTAAATAATCAATTTGGCTTTTATGTCCTATGTTTGCCTCCATCTTGGAAGACATATATGTATTGGATTCTTAAGTACTTTAATAAATAACTAATTCAATATATTTAACAAACAATCAAGCACAATTAATCAATATAATTGTTGGGTAACTCGGGCTTACGAGGTTATTAACTTAGCCCCAAGGAGGATGAAATAAACCTCATAGCCCTAATTTAACAAAGGTAGTCTCTATTCAACCTAAATATTCACTAATAAATTATTAATAAAACTCTTAGAAATAAGAGCTTTATACCCTTGTGCTCGACAACTTTTAGGAAGGAAAAGGTGTATTAGATTGGAAGTTCTTAAAGACTAAAACACTTAATTAAAATATAAGGACTCTATGAAACCAATCATATCCTTTCTAGGGGAATGGTAGCATTGCAATAATGAGCCTTAGGGATTGAATTAGTGACTTCTGCACTTTAAAGCCACTAATTAACATGGTTTTTAAAAACATAAAATAAAATAACTCAAACAAATAAAACCCACTAAAATTTGATTAATAAAATTCTAAAATATTAAAAATTAAACTTAAATTGAAACTTCCCTTAGCCTATAACCAACATATAACTTCAAATTTACATAATTTGAACACCAAATCCCCCAGTACATATCAAAGACACATGCCATTTTACATACACTAGATCTTATTTACTATAATTGCTGACTATAGTCTTAGGCTAGGACATTAGTGTGTTTTGTGTGATGCGGGTACCTTTGCCTGAAGGATATTCTTGGTGTGTTTGTTTATTTTTTGCACTATGGATGTTATGCACACATTTTATATACATTGCTTCATAATACATTCCATCTACTTATTGTGGTGGAGCCTGACCATCTTACTTTCTTGAAGACCTTGGATCATTTATATTTTCTAAATAAATGAATAAAAGATTTAATTTATCCATTTATTTCATGCATCATCATACATGACACTAGATAGATTCACTTGTATATTACATAGTTCCTGATTTAAACTTTTAAATTAAAGTCATTGATTCCTTAGGATAGAGCCTTCTTATCTAGTTGGGTCATATATAGAGCCTTTTTGTATCAAATGGGGGAAATCTCATGATTTTCGAGTCACATATATTATTACCTATCGAGGTGTGTAGGTGAAAGCCATTATCCTTCTTGATTAATCATATATATGATCAAATCCGCTCTCCCATTAGTCTGCTTGTATAGAGTGTAAAGACATACGATAATTTTGTCCTACGGGATAGTGCAATCGTACTCTTTGCATTCTGATCCCCCTCTTGCAGCATCCTTTCGGAGATCCACATGGTTTTTTGCTTGTTGCAATGAACTGGACCTAGTCTCTCAAATATTTTATTAACTTATTCTTTCTCTGATGGTCTTCTTCTTCTAAAGTTTACCTCTCTAGAGGAATATAATATGGCCTAGTCAAGCAGCCCTTGGTTATTCCTTAGTAAGCATTTTATTTTATAAAGATGGTCTCCACAGTTCAGTCCCATCAGTGAAGAGCTTTCATCAATTTCACTGTGGATTAAGAACATAGACCTCCCTCTAGCTTGTGGCCTTTTTAATTCTTTTGTTTACACTTCTAACATTTTTCCCAACAAACTAAATAATGTTCCAACTAAAGTTGGACATCAATGTGGCAGAAGCATGATATGCCTTAGTATCAAAAATAGCAACAAGCTCAAAGAGATTCAACAAAATGCAAATTTTTATTAATGGAGAACTAAATACGAATAAAATAAGATACAATGGCCCTCTTACGAGAGAAGGACTTTCTCTCGCAAACCCTAGAAGCCACTAGGTTTCCTCACAAAAATAGCAGACAATACCTCACAAAATTTTGCATAAAAATAAAATAAACCCTTAACTTATTCTTAAATAAGCATCTATTACTTCCCTCCTAAAATAGCCCTTCTTTCTTAATATATTTCTCTCTATAATTTGAATTTAAATTAGGAAATCCCTCATAATTAATCCCTTCCTAAATTAGCACATAAATATGCTCTTTAAGTAGAAAACATCTCCTAATTAATCCACTCCAAATCAACCCCCAAATTTGTACTCTTTAATTAGAAAAAATTATCCTAATTAATCCCCTGCAAATTAGCCCCCAAATTTTCTCTCTTTAATTAAAAAACATTTTTTAATTAATTCTCTCCAAATCTAAATTCAAATTAGCCATTTTTCCCTAGATAAACTTCTCTAATTATTTCTCCCATTATTTGTCCTCCTTACATAGTGAATATTATCTCCCTTGGGCCCCATAAGGTGGGCCACCACTAATACTTCCCCCCAAAAAAGCTTCTTATCCTTAAGGTGGAAGATGGGAACGGTCTCATGATCATCTCATATGTCTCCCATGTGGCATCATACTTCGACAAATCCTTCCACCTAATAAACTTCCTGAACAATAAATCCGTGATGTTGAGAACGGATTGGAAGCTCAATAAGATTTGTCCTTAAGATAATTATGTTTTTATCCTCTTCAATTTATTTGTTGAAAGTTCTGAGTTTTTCTTCTTTCTTGTCATCAATCATTCGCATCTTTAACATTCTCACCCTAGAATCTCCACCTCCCCAATAGCTTATTCCTTCTCCAGTGTAGCGAGTGTCATGATCTTTCTATGTTTCCTCCGTGTATCAAAGGTGAAAATCCCACCTTTCTTTCATCCACATCCAGTGACCCAATCCTCATGGCTCGGCTCGACTCGGCTCTACTCTGCCCCCTCCTTTTTTGGTCGTCCACTCCCCTTCCCAAAAATGCCTACATAGTGGTTGGCCACCCTTTTATCTCTACCAAAAAATTTCCTCCTTGTTTCCCCACCATCCAAAAGCCCTAATCTGTCCCTTATCTAGGTTATCTTATTCATCATATCCTCCAATTTCTTGAAGTGGTTCTTAATGAATGAAAGCCTTTTTTCCATGATTGAAAGCATCCCTATGATGGATGAGAAATTTTCCTCTATCCCGGATTTGATTTGCTCCACTTTGCCTTCCAATGAATCCACCTTCATTATTGCCATCTCTCCAAAATCTCGCTCTGATATCAATTTGATACATCTTGGTATCAAAAACAACAACAAACTCAAAGAGATTCAACAAAAAAATGTAGATTTTTATTGATAGAAAATCAACTACAGATAAAGTAGGATATAATGGTCCTCTTTCGAGAGAGCATTCTCCCCGAAACCTTAGACACTGCTAGGATTCCTCATAAAAAATAATAAACATCACCTCTCATAAAATTTTACATAAAAATAAAATAAACCATAAAGTTAGCCTTAAATAAGCTTCTCATACTTCCCTCCTAAAATAGCCCCCCTTTCCTATTCTATTTTCCTCTCCAATTTAAATTTCAATTATGAAATCCCTCATAATTTAATCCCTCCCTAAATTAGCCCCCAAATCAGCCATCTTTAATTAGGAAACATCTCATAGTTAATCCCCTCGAAAATCAGCCCCAAAATTTGCACTCTTTAATTATGAAACATATCCTAATTAATCCCATGTAAATTAGCCCCTAAATCTGCACACTTTAATTAGGAAACATCTCCTAATCAATCCTTTCCAAATCTAAATTCAAATTACTCATCTTTTCCTAGATAAACTTTTTAAATTATTTCTCCCCTAATTTCTCCTCATTACATAGAGAATATTAATTCTCATGGGGCCCACAAGGTGGGCCCACCCTGGCATATCAAAGTTCAAGTTGTAATCCTGGAAAAAATGCTCCTACTATTAACTCCAAGTGTCCTCCCCCGTCAACATTACTCTTTCTCCTTCGGCCTTATTGGAGTGCTCTACTCTCTCCCATGCCTCCTCTAGCTTATTCTCTCCAAAGACTTCCCTGTCCTCAGCTAAGCTTCTTCCCTGCCAGCTGCTCCCCTCGTCGATATTTAGAAAAATCTTCTTTCATGCAACCCTACCTTTTCCAACTTCTCTCTTTCCTCCATCCTTACTCTTAACAAAGTTAATCAATTTTTAAGAGCAAACATGTCTTCTGGAGCCCTAGAATGCGAGCTCTCGCTCATTGGGTATTTGGTCAGAAGATGTCCTTTTGCTTGCTACCTTCAACAACACTTGGTTCTCTCAACCTGCTATCTTTCTGACATTTTTTTGGTCTTAGAAGACCATGATATGGCCTATTCAAGCAGCCCTTAGTTCTTCCAAGGTAAGCATTTTATTTTGCAAAGATGTTCTCCCTAGTTTAGTTCCATCTATGAAGAATTTTCATACATTTTGCTATGGATTAAGATCTTAGACCTCCATCTAGTTTGCTGAGTTTCATAGGGATTTCTAAGATTGCCAGCTGCATTGACATTCCCCTTATGGTTGACAAGCTTAAGGCTGAAAAAACATGGTAACCTTTGTTAGGGTTTGCATTCATGTCACAAATGGTTCTCCTCTCCCTGATGTTATTGAGGTTTCAATGGATGAGAAATCCAAATATCTGAAAGTAGTGTATGATTGGAAACCTTTAGCTTGTGACTTTTGTAAAGCTTGTTTTCACACTTCTAACCATTGTCCCAAAAAACATAATGATGTTATAGTTGAAGTTGGGCATCATTGTGGCAGAAGTTCTAGCTATAACCCTATCAAAAATGTTCCTATTGTCAACTCCACGCATCCTCCCCGCCCCCAACCACCCCAGTCTATCACTTCCTCAAATTCCTCAAATTTAGCCTCCTCCCTTGATTGATCCTATATCCCAAACTTAAACTCTCCAACATAACCATCAAACTCTAATGATTCCGCCCGGACTCCTCCTTATAACCTTAAAATCTAAAATACGTTTGATGCCCTTGTCAATTTAGATTCATTGACACTTAGTGATGATCCTCCCCCTACCCATACTTCATTTCCAGCATCTAAGAGTACTAGTTCTAAATGTGTCAAGAAGGCCAACAACTATTCCCAAAAATCCCAATGATCAACCCATCCATTACGGTGTGGAATGTGCGGGGCTTCAACAGTGACAAAGTCTCAATGGTCAAAAAGTTCTTCAAGCTTTATAACTTGGATATCTTGTGCATTTTAGATGCTAAATTTAGTCTTAATATGGTTTATGATAATTAGTTTTCTATTGTATATAATATTTTTTATCATGAAGCAAGCTGTCACAATTTTAATATCTCTCAGCTCAGTAGTATTTGGATAAAATGAAACTCTCACCCCACCATCTTTACCCCCTTATATTCTTTAAGCCAAATCATACATTGTTGCATTTCCTCATATAATACCCAGCCTTGCATTATTTCTATTGTTTATGCCTCCAACAATAGTGTTGTGAGGGAGGAGCTTTGGAACAAATTTAGAGAGTTGTATGGTGTTATCCATGAACCTTGGATTATCATGGGAGATTTTAATAACTTTAGATCAGCTAATGAGAAGGTGGGTGGCTCAATTATCAATAACAATAATTTTTGGGCTCTTAATAGCCTCATTTTTTTTTATTGTGGCCTCACTGATCTTGCTTTTGTAGGCTTTTTCTACACTTAGCATAACCAAAGATGTGATAACCCCATTCACTCCATAACAAAAGATGTGCCCAACCTATCTAACCAGAACACCCTCATCCTTAACCTTTCCAAACCCCTCCCTCCAAAGAAAATATTTTTATTAAAAAACAACTAAATTGAGATCCCTACTTTTTGGGATTTACTTACTGTATTTGCCTCTCATTGCTTGGGCAACCCTATTTACTCTTTCTACCACAAACCTGGCCTACTAAAAAGAAAGTTAAAAAAATGAGGAAAGGGCCTCCTCTTCCTTCGTTTCATCATATATTGAAGATCTGAAAGCTAAGCAGCAAAGATGTTTGTAATTACTTGAATATGATCCTACTAATCCTGCTTTCAATCTTGAGCTCAATGATATAAATATGAAACTAGCCTCCCTTTCCTCTCAATAGGCTTCATGGATTATTCAATGTGCAAAAAAATAACGGCTCTCTAATGGCGAGGATGATTTGAAATTTGTTTACAGCAAGATCAAAATTAGGAAAAAATATCTCTTCTTGACTCTTTTGATAGCCATGATGATATTAGCTATGTTGTAATTCAATACTTAAAGACATTTTCAACTCCTCTCCTCCACCTCTGGTGTGAATCATGATTTTGTTCCTTAAGGGGATACTGTCTCTCCTCATTTTATACCCTCTCTAGTTGCTCATATTTCGAATGAATAAATTTAGCATGATATTTTCACTGGGCCTAAATCTTCTAAATGGGATCCTAATGGTTATACATTTTAATTTTTCAAAAGTTCTTGACATATTATTGGACCTCATCTTTTCAAAGCTATATAATGTTTCTTTTTAACATCCCACCTTCCCAAACAAGCTAGAGCCACCACTATCTTCTTTTTTACCAAAATGTCCCAGGGAAACAATATCACAGTTTTTTGGGTCATTTCTCTTTGCAACACCTTTTATAAGCTTGTTGCAATGATTCTTTCCAATCTTATCAAGGTGGTTATGCCTCACGTCATACACCCTAGTCAAGAAGGATTTATATAAAATAAAATTACTACTAACAATATTATTCTTGCTGTTGAACTTTTGGCTCTCTTCCAAAAGCCTAACCTTTGAAAGTTCTTTTGTAGCAAATTAGACATCCAAACAGCTTTTGATAAAGTTAATAGAGATTTTGTAATGAACATGATTGCTTGTAAAGGTTTTCCTACGATTTTCATCTCTTGGATAAGGGCTTGTATTGAAGATGTGTTTTTCTGTATGT
>NW_021318516.1:1007573-1015515 GCF_001605985.2 Dendrobium catenatum
CTTAGTGATGATCCTCCCCCTACCCATACTTCATTTCCAGTATCTAAGAGTACTAGATCTAAATGTGCCAAGAAGGCCAACAACCATTCCTAAAAATCCCAATGATCAACCCATCCATTGCGATGTGGAATGTACGGGGCTTCAACAGTCATGACAAAGTCTCAATGGTCAAAAAGTTCTTCAAGCTTTATAACCTGGATATCTTGTGCATTTTAGATGCTAAATTTAGTCTTAATATGGTTTCTGATAATTAGTTTTCTGTTGTATATAATATTTTTTATCATGAAGCAAGCTGTCACAATTTTAATATCTCTCAGCTCAATAGTATTTGGATAAAATGAAACTCTCACCCACCATCTTTACCCCCTTATATTCTTTAAGCCAAATCATACATCGTTGCATTTCCTCATATAATACCCAGCCTTGCATTATTTCTATTGTTTATGCCTCCAACAATAGTGTTGTGAGGGATGAGGAGCTTTGGAACAAATTTAGAGAGTTGTATGGTGTTATCCATGAACCTTAGATTATCATGGGAGATTTTAATAACTTTAGATCAGCTAATGAGAAGGTGGGTGGCTTAATTATCAATAACAATAATTTTTGGGCTCTTAATAGCCTCATTTTTTTATTGTGGCCTCACTGATCTTGCTTTTGTAGGCTTTTTCTACACTTAGCATAACCAAAGATGTGATAACCCCATTCACTCCAAACTTCGCCATATGCTAGTGAATGTTTTATGGCTGAATGAAATCTCTCTATCTTATTACAATGTGGGAGTGCCCAACCTATCTAACCATAACACCCTCATCCTTAACCTTTCCAAACCCCTCCCTCCAAAGAAAATATTTTTATTAAAAAACAACTAAATTGAGATCCCTACTTTTTGTGATTTACTTACTGTATTTTCCTCTCATTGCTTGGGCAACCCTATTTACTCTTTCTACCACAAACTTGTCCTACTAAAAAGAAAGTTAAATAAATGAGGAATGGGCCTCCTCTTCCTTCGTTTCATCATATATCTAAGATCTGAAAGCTAAGAAGCATAGATGTTTGTAATTACTTGAATATAATCCTACTAAATCTGCTTTCAATCTTGAGCTCAATGATATAAATATGAAACTAGCCTCCCTTTCCTCTCAATAGGTTTCATGGATTATTCAATGTGCAAAAAAATAATGGCTCTCTAATGGCGAGGATGATTTGAAATTCATTTACAGCAAGATCAAAATTAGGAAAAAATATCTCTTCTTGACTCTTTTGATAGCAATTATGATATTAGCTATGTTGTCATTCAATACTTAAAGACATTTTCAACTCCTCCTCTCCTCCACCTCTGGTGTGAATCATGATTTTGTTCCTTAAGGGGATACTGTCTCCCCTCATTTTATACCCTCTCTAGTTGCTCATATTTTGAATGAATAAATTTAGCATGATATTTTCACTGGGCCTAAATCTTCTAAATGGGGTCCTAATGGTTATACATTTGAATTTTTCAAAAGTTCTTGGCATATTATTGGACCTCATCTTTTCAAAGCTATATAATGTTTCTTTTTAACATCCCACCTTCCCAAACAAGCTAGAGCCACCACTATCTTCTTTTTTACCAAAACATCCCATGGAAACAATATCACAGTTTTTAGGGTCATTTCTCTTTGCAACACCTTTTATAAGCTTGTTGCAATGATTCTTTCCAATCTTATCAAGGTGGTTATGCCTCACGTCATACACCCTAGTCAAGAGGGGTTTATATAAAATAAAGTTACTACTAACAATATTATTCTTGCTGTTGAACTTTTGGCTCTCTTCCAAAAGCCTAACCTTTTTAAGTTCTTTTGTAGCAAATTAGACATCCAAACAGCTTTTGATAAAGTTAATAGAGATTTTGTAATGAACATGATTGCTTGTAAAGGTTTTCCTACGATTTTCATCTCTTAGATAAGGGCCTGTATTGAAGATGTGTTTTTCTGTATGTTCTTCAATGGCTCTTTGGAGGGCTTCTTTAACATGTCTTCTAGCCTTATGCAGGATTTCCCCCTTTCCCCCTACCGTTTTTTCAATGTTAGACAACCCTACCTCTTCTTAACCTTTCTCTAGCATTCAAATCAAAGATTCACATTTTTCTCACCCCGTGTATGTTGATGACCTCCTCATATTTGGTGAAGCACACCCTTAATGCTTCAACTTTGGCTAATGCATTGGATACTTTTGGAGGTGCCTCTAGTTTATTCGTAACAGCAGCAAAAGTTACATATTTTTTCCCCCAATACTCCTAACAGAAAGTTATGTGTAGCATACTTAACATTAATGCTGCTGAGTCTATTTTCAAATATCTTGTTATTCCTATCTCTACTAAAAAGCTTTTGATTTCAAATTTCCATCCTTTACTTCAGAAAATCACTTCTATGCTTGATGGTTGGAAAGTCAAATTACTATCTTTTGCCTGTGGAATTCAATATATTAAATTTTTCATATGGAATTTTATTCTCTACTAGATTAGGAGAGCAATTATGCATAAAACTCACACGAAATACAGTGAAACAGATTGTTGTTGGTGGTATTTTGGAAAACGGGTTTTGAAAAATATTAGTTTTCTTTGGGATTTTTTTTTAAATTAAGGTTGGGTTCCAATTCTAAGGTCGAATCAACTTGTTAGAAAGAGTATATCTACTAGATTAGTAGAGCAATTATGCATAAAACTCACACGAAATACATTGAAACAGATTGTGTCAGGATTCTTTTTCATAGCAACATTAATCTCAAAAAGCTTCGTTTGGTGGCTTGGAAAAATAATTGTGCTCCCAAATGTAATTGTGGTTTGGGCTTTCCATCTATACAAGCCATTCAGTATGGTTATAATTGTGCTCTTATTTGGAGGATCTTTGCTCATGGAAGTTTGCTTTCAACATGGATAAAATCTTATTACATCTCCCCATAGAAACCTAATGCTTCTCTTTTCAGTAAAAGCTTATTTGATGTTGCTCATAAATTAAGTCCACAATTATTTTTCCTATATCCCAAAACAATTTCACCTTCTTCCTTTGGGGCCCATGGAGTTCTAACAAAGTTGTTTGTGAATTGTTAGACCCTCACTCTCTCACCATTCATGTTCACTCCTATATCTCCAATTTCATCTCTAATAATAGCTGGACTTTACATGGCCTTAGTCCCCCTTTTGCTGAGAATGTCATAACATCCACCCCTATGTATAATGGGTATTATTTTGGGCTTTCCTGGAATAGTTTTGTTAAACCCCACCTTCAGACCTTCATCAATGAATTTTATGTGGATAAGCTTTCTGTCTCATTGTCTAATCAGGTCTGACTCAAGAAACATTTTATACACTTCTCTCCTTTGCCTAGCTTGCTTTTGTTGGTGGTCTAAAAACTTCTAACCAACTTATATACAGAAATATAGCAACATCTAATACTTTCGTTCTATATAATATGTTTTCTAAAAACTTTAACCACCTCATTTTTTTGAATGTGGGTACTCTTTTCATACTCATTCATTCCTTTTCCCCTCGACTACTAATTTTTTATTTAGGCCTAACCTTTGACAACTGCATGGAACACATTAATGAGATGGGAAACCTGCCTCCAAATGAAAAAAAAAACTTCCTCTATTTATCCACTCATTGCACTCTATACCATTTATAGAGAGAAAGGAATGCCAAAATTTTTGAAAATTCTGAAGTTATGCTTCCGTCTGCTTTAAGATCAGAAATGTTTATCTTCTGTAAGATTAAAAACTAGAAACACATAGAAGATATTCTTCCTCTTCGGTGCTAGTTTGCTTATTTTATGGCTGAATTTTATTATTTGCACATTTTTTGGTTCCTACTAGAAGCTTTGTTACTGTCAGATATTATTCTTGTTGTTTTGAGGATTTATGTTGCTTCATTATACATTTTTGTTGGGTTTTGAAAATTTACAGTTGCCGCTTTTCTCTTATTTTGGTTTCCATTCAATTCTTGGCTCAGTTATAGGAATATGATAAATGCTAGTCTCTGTGATGGTAACTTTGCCAACTCTGTTGGATGGCCATTCATGTTTTAGTCACTATTCTGCATACAAAATGACTAAATTTTGGGTTATTTTGTCTTTTTGAGGTTGCTTTGCCATTTGTAGTTTATTCTAGTGTTTAAAGCTTTGTAATATTTAGTCTTTGCCTCCTTTTGGGCCTATGATTGTAAGTCCCTTTTTCATTTAATGAAATTTGGAATTCACAACTAAAAAGATTTGTAACTCATAGGAATGAAGTTCAAACTAATGGAGGATCCATTCTTTTGGAATTTACAGCTGCAGGTCTTTGAATATTTCTCTACCAGATGGTTTATTTATACAATTTTATACAACAAAAAGTCTTTATCCCACTATGTGGGGTTGGCTACATGAATCTTTTTTCTCCATTGTGACCTATTTAGGGTCAAATTCTCATCAAAATCAAATAAATAATGGTCATTTCTAATATTTTCTAACCAAGTTTTTTTAGGTCTACCTCTACCTTTCTTAATATAAGTCTAATTTAATACATCTACTTTCCTAATCGGTTTATTAGAAGGTCGCCATTCTATGTGACCAAACCATCTAAGTTGACTCTCTCTATTCTTATCTTCCACTGGAGCTACTCCAACCTTTTCACATATATGCTCATTTTGTATCTTGTCTTTAAGTGTAAAACCACTCATCCACCTAAGCATCCTCATATCTGCAACACTTAACTTAATATTATGCTTCTCTTTTAATGGCCAACATTCTGCACCTTAAAGCATTGCATGTCTCACTACCATCTTATAGAATTTTCCCTTAAGCTTGAGAGGGACTTTTTTTATCACATAACAATCCATTCCTCCACTTCAACCATCCAACTTGAATTCTCCTAATAATATCCCCATCTATTTCACCATCACTCTGAACAATAAACCTAAAATATCTAAAACATGTGCTCTTATTACTGACTTGATCTCCCAAAGTCACAATCCCCCATTAGATCTATTATTACTAAAATTATATTTTATATATTCAGTTTTAGATCTACTACAATGAAATCCTTTAGACTCTAAGGTTGACCTCCATAATTCGAGTTTACATTCAACTCCTCTCTTGTCTTATCAACAAGAAGAATATCACTAGCAAAAAACATACACCAGGGTATTACCTCTTCCAAATGTCTAGTGAGAACATCCATGACTAAAGCAAAAAAATATGGTCTTAAGGCTAATCCTTGATGTAATCCAACTGAAATAGGAAAATACTTAGTCAAACCACCTCATGTTTGAACACAAGTAATAGCTCATGCATACCTATCCTTAATGATTTGAATATATGCATTATTAATCTCTTTCTTATGTAGAACTCTCGATAACACTTCTCTTGGAACTTTATCATATGCTTTCTCTAAATCAATAATAATCATATGTATGCCCTCTTTATTCTCTTTATATTTCTCTATCAAACCTCTCAATATAAGTATAGCTTCCATAGTAGACCTAATTGGCATGTATCCAAATTGATTTTGAGAAACATTAGTGTCATGTTGCAACCTATGATCCATAACTCTCTCCCATAATTTTAAAGTACGACACATTAACTTAATTCCTCTATAATTCACATAATTTTTTACATCACCTTTATTCTTAACGTAGGAATCAACACACTCATTTTTCATACATTTGGCATATTTTTAGTCTTCAAAATAATATTAAAAAGTTTAGCAAGCCAGGAAATGCCGAAATTCCTTCATCACCTAAGCATTTCTACACTTCTGTTGGAATATCATCAGGTCCAATAGCTTTTCCACACTTCATTTTGTTTGAAGCCTCTTTAACTTTGGTTTTACTAATACGTCGATAAAAATAAAAATCTTTATTTTCATGTAGGGTGCTAAGGTCACTAAAGTCAATTGCATTCTCATAATCTTCATTAAAAAAGTTTAGTAAAATATCTCATCCACCTTTTTGAATATCTTTTTCTAAACTTTTTGATCTTCATCCTTAATACACTTCACTTAAACTAAATCCTTACTACTCCTATCACTTTGTTTAGCTAACATATACATATATGTTTCACCCTTAGTATCTAATGTATTATATAAATCATTAAAAGCTAAAATCTTTGCATTATTGTTGCCAAATGGTTGCTTGGTTATTTTTTTCTTTGCTATTTTGGTTAATGTGGGATTATTACTGCTAAAGAAGATTGTGAAATTGAAATTGGTGTTGTAGTTGCCTTAGTTCTTGCTGATATTTACTACATAAAAGGTTTGTTGTTCTTCTACTGATTTGTTGGTCTATCTACAAATAATGAGCTTTCTTAAATTAGGCTTCATTGAATTCATTTTATTGTTACTTGATGCTTAAGGCTATAAATAATTTGAATTGACTTGAATATTATATTGATCAAGTTCATTTATTTATTTTCTTATCAAATTTGGATCAAAATTAAACATTATTTTCAAACTTACTTATAAGTTTTCTTTTAAATAAATTTTCTTATTAAGTTCTTGTCAATAGCGAGATTTAATAAAATTTGACTAATTATATATTTGATTCTAATAATATAAATATATAATCCAATTACCAAACATAATTAGAAGGCATTGACACAATCCATTTTGCAATTCGTCGTCTTGATTGCAATGACACAATCCATTTTACAATTGGAGGTTATTTAACCCTTCAAGTGACGTGCCGCACAGATACGTGTGGCACTTAGTTTATCGATTTTGCTCATTTTGCACGCATTCTATCAGTGGGGTCAACAATTACAAAAAAAAAAACTAAATAATTTAAAATATCATCTAACTTAAATAAATTTTTTTCTCACAAATCCTATATAAAATTGTTGAATAAAAAAAATTATAAAAGATACTTGCTTACCTCTTAGACATTGTAAATTGTCACCTCACTTTTTGAGTGAGATAAATACCTTAACATGTTTAAGATGCTTTAAATAATAAGGGTCACCTTAAGTTGAATGTTGTATATTAAAAGTTTTTTTTTATTCTTAAAATAAAAAAAATAAAACTTCAAACTCTAAAATCTAGGTAAAATCTTTAAGATACAAACTTGAAACCATCCTTAGATTAACTTGAATAATTTAAAATTGAATATATGACACCCTCATAGTTTAGCACAAACTAAGTGCTAGATAGGACATCAGCTTTGGACTTTCTAATGTAGGTTATCATTTTATTTATTTTATTTTACTATTTTGTTATATACATTTTAGTATTTCATTTTTTTAAAATATTTTCTCTCAACAATTACAATAAAATAAAAAAACTATACAACAACAACAACATCAAGCCTTTATCCCACTACGTGGGGTCGGCTACATGAATCCTTTTTCTCCATTGTGTCCTATTAAAAGTCAAATTCTCGTTTAAATCTAATAAAGAAAGGTCATTCCTAATATTTTCTAACCAAGTCTTTTTAGGTCTACCCCTACCTTTCTTAACATAAGTCAAATCTAATACCTCTACTCTCCTAACCGGGTCATCGCAAGGCCGCCGTTTTATGTGACCAAACCATCTAAGGCGACTTTCTCTAATCTTATCTTCTACTGGAGCTACTCCAACCTTTTCACGTATATGCTCATTTCGTATCCTATCTCTAAGGGTAAAGCCACTCATCCACCTGAGCATTCTCATCTCTGCCACACTTAACACTGCCGTTGCCAGGTCCCAAGTCCTGGATGAGAAAAGTGGAGGGTTGCGTTAGGTAGTCGACAGCCAGCGTAAAACTTGTCGAACAATAATGAAAATGCGGGAGAAGTAAAAATGATAATTTTTTTAATTTTGTTGTTAGGGTTGTTAGATATACGTTGCCGTGGCAGTGTAGATGAGCATTCTTTAATTTTATGTTTTGTGTTAGGCTTCAGTTTTTTTACTATTTTCTAAAATAACTTTTTAATACAAAGATTTTTAATTCATTTTTTTT
>NW_021318516.1:1015596-1052048 GCF_001605985.2 Dendrobium catenatum
AACTCTAAATTTAAATAATTAAAATAGCAGGGTTTTGATTTTTTTTTTTTTTTAAGAGGCATTTTTCCAAAATTCCTCATGTCTAAATCAATCTAATGTAAATATTGCAAAATATGCATAAGAATGTAAGTACAATTAAAATTTTATTTCAAATAATTTTCTTACTGCTTCTTAAAATAACTTTCAACTATTAAAAATTTTTTGAGCTATAAATTTTTATACTAAAAAATAGAAAAAAAAAAAAACTGTTCTAGAGGAAAACTAAATCAACCATTCAGAGACTTACAATAAGCAGTCCTCTTTATGAACAAAACAACTGAACTGAAAAATAAAGCACTAAAGCGAAATAACTAGCAGTGATAAATCAATTTAAAATAAGAATCAAAATGCTGAGGAGCGCAACTCGCTCTCAATAGGATTATCTCAGGCATATTTTAACAAAATGTAAAATCACAAACTCAATAATGCGCATCTCATGTTAATTCTATATGCTTCTGGTAAATATACACAAGATATTCAAGGAACTATGTGAATTATATCCATGCCTGTTCTTCCTGCCAACAACAGAATGTTTAAAGAAATTTATCATCATTAGAAAAGTGAAAGTTCTGAGGATTTGGCCGAGAACAATTTCGAACCTGGAATCATGAACGGGACAAGCTCATGTTCAAGAAAGTAGGAAAAACTATTCTGTGCAGACACCAAATTTTGTCCGGAGACCAACCAGAATATGCCACATCATCTCCTGTTCGGTACCCGGTTCGGTACTACTAACATAACGCATTCTGATTGGTCTCCAAATGGTGAATAGTATTTGGCATCCGCACAGAATAATTTCTCAGAAGGTAGACTGCATAGTTCAAATACTGACACTTTCTCCGAGGAATAGCAAGCATTTATGCCATCATCAGAGAAGCATTAAAAAATGATTAATTTCATCTGTTGAGAAAATTATCTAGTCAAGGAGTAATCACATATTCACATGGCAATAAAAAACTAAGATGGATTTTTTGTGAATTTTGCAATAAACATCCCACTGGTTTGGGATGTTTTGGGATCGAATCGCAAGGTTAGGGGGATTCCTCCACTTCTACAGCGCCACGTCTCAGCAGAATCGACCTTCATTAGTTCTACAAGAAAACATTGGAACAGTCAGCTAATGCTGCACTCTATGAAACTCTACGCACGTAGAAAGGAATAAGAAAACAATTTTTGTATGTAGAAATCCAAGATAAACTCATTTTTGAAGGCGAGTTTAAAAGAAAAATCAAATTCGTCTAATTATAATCAAACAAATGGCTGAACTCGCCGTTGGAGGTGAGATTCAATCACACCAAAACATTTAAATTGCCCCAAATAGAAACTAGACAGAAAAATGCTATAGAACAATTTCACAAGTAATTACTACCAAAGGACAATCTACCACCACCATTAAGTTACAAACTTCATTAACAGAGTTGAAATAAGGATTTGACAAATGTCAATTTGGGGACAGAAGTGTCCCTCGAGTAGTTTGAAAATAAAGAGAATAAAAAAAGGTGAAAATTGCAAGGAATATTGTGCAAAGGATATATACATACATACACACATACAAAAAAATTGCTTTAATAAAAAATAATGTGAAGAAGAATGTCTCAAAGTCTAAGGGGATGTTTGAATTCAAGTAGGATTTAGTAAATCTTGTAAATTTGAATTTAATAAAACTTGAAAACGTCAAATCTTGAAAATAGTTTGGCATGATAAATTTTATATCTAGCTAAATATTGGTTAAAGTGTTTGGCAGTAATTTTCAAGGTTTAAGATTTAAACAAATAAATAATTAATAATTATTATTGCATGGAAAACAGTTAAATTAATTAGCATGAAATAATACTATTGACCTCCATACACATTCCGCAATCAATAAAAGTGAGAATAACAAGAATGACAATTGACGGGTGTGTCTAGCGAAACACCTTGATGTCACATGAAATCACTCTATGCATAAACAGAATGCATCAACGTGTTCAGAGCAACAAATTTACCAAAGAAGAACTGCTTGCATATAAGAAGATCAAGCGACGAACGACGGGCAAGACACTATGCAAAATTGTCTAAAATGATATCCATCATGAAATGGACTTAATCGTTGCATCTAAGATGTCAAAAATACCCAAGAGGGACCCTTGGCACACAAATCGAGTGACAACAATTGAAAATGATGGACTGCAGATGTAACATTGAGCGACGTCGCTTATTTGCGAAATGAACTTTGTCGTTTCATCTGGAACATCGAAATCACTTAGAATGGACACATATTAAATGAGATATTGTGTGAAAAATAGGCATAATTTGCACAAGAGGCATTGCCAAAACGTAAACTGAGACACGAATATTGAGAAATCGAGCGAGGGGTAGATTCACATTTTTTTTAATTTATATATAATATTAATGAAATATATAATAATAAAACATGTTTATTATATATTTTTTATTTATATTAAAAATATATAAAATATAAAAAAATCTTATTTTATATAAATATGCATCCATATCCCTGCTCGATACCTGCTCTTATCCTATCATTCTTGCCTCTTAAATAAAAAAAATATATTTATTATAATAAAAAGAAAAGAAATAATAATATCCTAATTTACGAATAGGCAACCAAGCTCCCCTCTCCCATTCTTTTTATAGTTGAACTTCATTCCCTCTCCCATACGCAAGTCTTCTCCTTCTCCCATACATGTACAAGCAACTACTCACGCATACCTCCTCCCACTCCTCTGACCTCACAAAATCGAACAACCAACACCCGTCTCCACCTTCACACATCGACTGCTACCTAAACAGCTCATCACTATAGGCGCAAGCCCCTATAGTTAATTACCCCTCCTGATCATGAGAGAGAACTTTCGATTAAAGCTAGTCGTCAATTAGATACGTATAGAATACGTGTTATCTGGCATATAGTAGCAGCAACGGGTTTAGGATTTGGAGATTTGGAGAGTTTGGAAAATTTATATTTAAAACAGAAATTGCACCATTTTGCACTTAAAGCAGTTGGTGGGGGAATGGATGATGGACCCGATCAAGATCCCATGGTTCTGTCGTCCCGGGCCATCGTGGTCCCTAGTCTACTTAGTGAGAGGAGGTAATCGAACTAACCTAACAGAAGGATCCTTATCGGCAGCCATGGGTTGCTTCGTCCAAGGGTACCTTGTAGACCTGAGATGAATGTTTGTCTAAGGGGACAAATTTGAATCCACCTTAGCTAACAGAGGGTTTTATGCCCTATCAATCATATCATATTGATTCATATCTCAAGGATTTATGCCAATAAGGAACGTATTGGCTCTGACCATAACCGGTATTTCGTGATGCCATTTAGCGGCAAAACAACTCGGTTCAGAGGACCCTGGGTCATAAACGTTTATCCTGCTGTGTCATTTGGCAGCAAAATCGTCGGTTAGAGGACACATACCATGTCCTTATTGGCAGGAGATTGTTTGAGAATGGATCCTAGTGATATTTTCGACTAGGCATTTAGCTCTTTGTGAACTGAAGTAATTTTCAGATTTGTCTACCTCGGCAAACTGTTGCGAATGGTGGATGGATTTTGTGCTTTTAAGTGTTGATGGATCTGTTTCAATTTTAAATATTTTTGGATTTTGGATTTTTTGGGAATTTTGGATTTTTGAATTTTTTTAGAGTTTGGACTTTGGATGGAATTTTTGAAGATATTTGAAATGTTTGTGCACCCCTCCGATTGAGATAGACATTCAACATGGCCATCATCGGGGTGTTTGGGATCATTTCCATTTAATTAAGTCTTGTCAACCCTATCAACTTGCTGATAGGGGATCGAGTTTCGTAGACTTTGTCTTTGTTAGTGAATTCTCAGTGTTATAAGCCTTGAAGGCCTAATATGAATGTATTAAAATAAATACATCGGTCGCCACAACCGTGTATTTGTTTGAAGGTTCGACCCTGTCGACTTCTATTGATCCGTATAGAAGGATCGGATTCAAACTTGAATTCACTTACCGACCCGCGCAGCATCCCTAGACGTCACGTGTGTATTTATGACACGCTCTCTAGGGCCCATGTGGGTTATTTTTATATACCCCTTTAGTGTACCTATGTGTATACAAACTACAGTGCACGTGCATGGGTTCTTTGAAATAGTTGTAGTTGTGTAGGCAACTTTCATTTGAGTGCACAACATTTCATTTAAGAGTTTATACACGCCTTCTGTCCGCTAGTACAGGTGTTGCAAATCCGGTGGCGGTGCGTTGTAGATTGTAGACGCCTTCTGTCTGCTTGTATAAGTGTTGCAGATCCAGTGGCGGTGCAGTCTTGATCTCCTCATCTTGATGTTGACTCCCCTTTTCTCATTCACCGGGGAGGTCCTTCTTGAAATCCATGGCCACTGCCTTGAAAGGGACTCCTTTTAAGATCTTCAGTGAAATAGACTTGTTGTTTTCGGATATTTGAAGATGCAAGAATTGTTTTCTTCATAAGTTTTAGAACACCAGGAAGTTTAGTTTGAATTTGCTCAAACATCTCTTCCTTTCTGTCAGGCGATGTCCTTTTATGTATATCGAGTTGCCTTCGTACCCGACGTACTCGTAGACTTTAATCATCGTTGTCGTAGGTGATATTTGTACTTGTGCCGACAGTGGTTCGTTGTACCTATGATGTATCCACTGTTGTTATCCATAAGCAGCTCATGTTCATTTGTAGGGGCCCGTTGTATCCACTACGACCTCCTGGAAGTGTTTGTGGAAGAACTATTGTTGCCTACATCATACCCACCTTTCACCAATCTCAGGCGGGTTAATATATTTGCATTTGTTTGTAGGGACGGATCTTTCATTATTGGTCTCCAGTATCGCCTTCTTCAATCAACAAGCATTCGTAGGGATTGTTGTGGGATTTTCCAATGGTGCATATGGAAGGGACGCCCATACATTTCATTCTTGCAGGTACGATGCACCAAACCTCATAGAGACTGTTGCAATAGTCCACTACATTCTTTACTGCATGCATTGAGGTCTTGTAGTGCGCCTTAATCACATTTGTTTACTAGGGTCAATGTATTTCATCTGACATTGAGTCACTATTGACAGTACAAATGTTCTTGTAGTTTGAGTTTCCTCGTGTGTGATTCAAGCTTTGTACCTTGCATGTGTTTGAATTCAAGTTCAATTTCATTCAAACTTGAATTCATCAAGTTTATAAGTCCCCACTTAATGTCGTATAGCTCGAGTTCAAGTACGAGCTCAGAGTACATGTTCAAGTTGATTGTTCATGATTTATGAAATCTTTGCAAGTTCAAGTTATGCTCATTTGATTTGAATTCAGCTCCAATTTCATCTTGTTTTATTTGGATTTGACCTTTCGAAATTATTTAGCTTTTTGTTCAGATTTAGGTCCACAAGTCCACTGTTCTTGTTCGAGTACAAGTTCTTTATGGTCCAAGTCAAATCTTTGCTCAGGTTCAAATGTTCAAGTCCTTGCATGTCCTTTTTGAATTCAAACAGGTCCGTGTTGTAATATTTCACCCGAAATTTCGGCAGCCTACCGGCGTCTTCCCTGTTTAGGGAAAACTACGAAAAATTGGGCATTTCCCACCACGCACAATAAAGACGTGCATGGTAGGTTTCCTCTTGCGATGACACCGCGGCCGTGTAAAGTCTTTGTCCCCACCACGTGCAATAAAGGCGTGCATGGGTCTTCGATACCTATTGCAAGAAAAGAGCAGTTGTTTCCCCGCAGGTACAAAGCCGTGTACGAGTACTTAAGAATTGTCCCGACCACGCTAATAAAAGCGTATAGCAGGCCTACATGCCTCGTCGTATGCGTCGCACTGGGTTCCCACCTACCACGCTCAATAAAGGCGTGCATAGGTGGTTGATCGGCTTGTCGCACACATCGGGACAGGTTTTGGGGGCCGAGGGGTCGCTCGCCTACCTCGTCGTAGGAGTCGCACCGGGTTCCCTCCTACCACGCTCAATAAAGGCGTGCATATGTGGTTCACCGGCCCGACACGCATGTCGAGGCAGGATGACGATGGGTTGCTCGCTTACTTCGTCATAGGTGTTACACCGGGTTCCCTTCTATCATGCTCAATAAAGGCGTGCATAGGTGGTTTGCCAGCCCGACACGCTTGTCGAGGCAAGAGAGCACGATTATTGCAAAATATATATTTTTTTGAAATAATAATTGTTATTATTATTAATATTATCATTAATGTTATATTTAATAACAATAATAATAATAATAATAAAGCATAAGAAGGTCCCTCTCCTCTCCCCCTCTCTGTTCGGCAGACCGACTGGATTTGGCTGAATGAGTGCATGAAAGGGATCAAGCTACCTTCACAACGAGTGGCTCGGGTTGTTGCTCCCGATCAAAATGTTGTTACTTTCGGTCTACAAGAAGGGAAAGTCGTTTGAAGGAGCGACGTCGAACAACCAAAGAACCGAAGGAGGCAGGCTCTCGTGGTCTCGTCTGATCAAAATGTCCTAGTTTCGATCAGACAAGGAGGGAACGTCGGTGTGAGTGAAGTCGGACAAGGATGGAGAGGCACGAGAGAAAGGGAGCAAGTGACTTCACAGCGAGCGGCTCCTATGGCCGCTTCCGATCAAATTGTCGTAACCTCCGATCCTATAGGTAGAAAGTCGTCGAAGGAGAAGAGCTGAACAGCGTCGAAGAAGTTGGGGGACCAGCGAGCTCCCACTGTTTCTTCCGATCAAAGTGTCGTAACTTCCGATTCGGCCGGAAGGGAATGCGGGATAGAGCGAGCGAGAAAGATTGAGAGGAAGGGAGGCCGAAGGCCTCGCTCTCGCCTCCTTTTAACGACGCGGAGAGGTCGTGGGCGATGCGACGTCGTGCGTGGCTTCAACGTGTGAACGACGTGCGGAGACACGACACCAATCGTACGTGCGGGATGAGGCGGGGCAGGTAATAGATTTGATTTTGATTTTTTTTTTCTTTCACAGGTCAACACTGCTTTGCACAAGTTAGCCTGCTGCCCCCTCTACTAACCTGATCTCCTAGCTACTCCAAACCACCTCCTACTCCTATCTATTGCAGCCACCACTTCAAAACACACCCATCCATTCCTCCTCTTGCCTATAACTCCTACCTACACTGACATCACTCACCTCCTCCAGCCCCCTCACCCACCAACAACTCCAACTTACTCATTCCGACACACCCAATCCAAGCTATCCCAACCTCCTGTCCTCATTTTCCTGCTTGTTCATCCGAATTCCCCTCTATTACACTGGATCAAACAACCCCTCTCCACACCAATCACCCACATGATCAACACCTCCATCTCCCACCACTTTAGCCAACTAAGTTGCGACCTGCCGCTCTCTCCCCATCCAGCCATCTCAAAGCACCCTTAACCCCCACCACCTCTCTTCCACCAGCAACGTCAATCCACTGTCAACCCCTCAGCCGGCAACTTCCCCATCTCTCCTCCATTTTTCTCTAATTGAGAGAGATAGCACCTCTCTCTCTCTCTCTCTCTCTCTCTCTCTCTCATTATTATTATAACAGAAAAGGGAAAATCAGAAAAAAACAAAAAAAGAGAAAAAAAATAGAGATAAAAAAATGTGTTTTTTGATCCTTGCAAGCTCTTCACTCCCATCATCGTCGCCGACCTCACGCAACGACTAATTTCAAAGCCTTAAAATTAAATAATTGTTCACGTAGTTGTAGCACAACGGTGACATCTGCACACCTAAGTACCTATTCACATAGTTCCAACGTGGTGAGGAAAACTTTCTTTTCATGACGCAGATGTTAAAGACTTAAGTTTGTTTTTTTAAGCACACTAGGACAGAAGATCCCCAACCGTGAGACCTCACAAACATGCATGCTAAAAAAAACGTGGTAGGAAGACCAGTGCTCCTAAAAATTTCTCCTATATCGGAGAGATATCAGGAGATTGTCAAAATTCAAACTAAGTACACTCACAAGAAACCAAACCTAATTTAATATTTCTAAGATAAAAATGCAAATAAATAAAAATTTGCAAAATTTTAAAAGACTTACAGGAGACTTGTAATGAATAGAACAGCTTGCCTATGAGCAAGAGTAGGATAATTATAATGAATAGGATAACTCATCTACAGGCTGAGAGAGACTCCCTAACTTCAACGGTTCAACCAAGCCCATGAATCCCCTAATTACATGCCTTCAACCAATGCCATCACATATGCAACACATAAATGTGTAAGTGAATAGAAGGTGTTGCCTTTACAATGAAATATAGTGTTTATTCCAATAAAAATCACCTGTGCCAATAATTAAATTTGAATATTTCAAAGCTCGTGCCCACAAAAATGTAAATTATCAAAATTCAAGTGCGTTGCCTTGAGAAGCATGTTGCTATCACGACCCAACACAACACAAGCCTTACATAAGACAAGTCATATCATGGTGGATGCGTAACAAGTGATACCCAAGATCAAATTGGATGGAATTTCTTATCTCTCTCTTTGTTTTCATTTAAGTATATATATACGACATACACAAAGCCACTAATATCATCGAAATATTATAATAAGGTCATCAAAAGTTTCTATATAATCAAAATATTTATTTACAACAATCACGATACATTAATTTCTATCATTACAGAAATCCCCGTGATTTCAAAAGAATAAAACTAATAACATAAGACATAAATATAACTAGTCGTTGCCACTTCTATATCTACTCAATTTGTTCTTTTTCATTTCCCCAACCTGAAATTTATATATACAAATAAAATAAAAATTAGCAGTAGCTATTTAGTAGGTAATCCGGAACCTACCAAAATTTTTAATATACAAGACAGTAAATGGACACGTAATTCTAATACTAGAAAGTCTAGAATTGAAATAGTAAAATATATTATTTTTTATAAAACCTTTACATTAATATCCATGGCATGACATTAAATGTAGTATATCAACAAATCAAATATTTTGCTACATTGGGTACAATGACAACATGAAGAATTAGTATAACAACATGCATCAGATTGTAGTAGAACAATGACTAAAACAAAATACATAAATAAAGCACATCACATCAATTTCCCCTCAACCCTTTATATCTCCCAAGCACTTCACATTCAAATCTTTACATCACATCAATCCACTTTATAATTTCATCATCACATTACTCTAGTTCCCTCAAGCCTCTATATTGATACGTCTTGGAGACAAATACAACAAACATAATGAAAAAACTGCATGAACATGAATATAGATGGCTGATTTTTTATTATAACTTCAATAAAAAAGAAAGATGCAAGCAATCTACAATTCAAGAGGTAGATCAGCTCTCCCAAACAACCTAGACGCGGCTAGGAAGCCCTAATGAAAAAGAAAAAATTACAGCAACTCTCAAATAAAATTGTACATAAAGAGAACAAATCCTAAACTTAGCCTTAAATAAGCTTCTCATATTTCCCTCCTACCCTCCTAATTCAACCCCCTACCACCCCCCGCCTTTTCCTAATATATTTCCCTCTCTAATTTGAATTTTAATTAGGAAATCCTTCTTAAATCAGCCCCCACCCCTCTTTCCTAATATATTTTCCTCTCCAATTTGAATTTCAATTAGGAAATCCTCCTAATTAATCCCTTACTTAATTCCTCTTCTCACATATGTAATGATAGGTTAATGGGCCCCGCAAGGGGGGTCAAATCCCTTGCCATGTCCACCCCTGGCATGCTACCCTCTCCTGTATCAATACTCCCCTCCACAAAATGCACATTGCCCTCAAGGTGAAAGATAGGGAACTGTCTCCTGATTTTCTCGTATGACTCTCATGTAGCATCATGCTCTTGAAGATCTTTCCACTTGATTAGCACCTCATGTGCCCCTTTCTCCTCTCTGCGCACACCTGCTACTTCCAGAGGTTTCAAAATGATCTCCATGTCTTCTATCAAAGTTGAGGGTAGAGACGATAGTGTATCCTCTCCTATCGCATTCCTCTGTTTTGAGACAAGAAAGACTAGGTGCAAAGCTAATGAAGGTAGTAGCCTTAATCGATAGGCTATTGCTTCAATATGCTCCACGACCTTATAAGACCCAAATCTATGGAAAGAAAATCCTCCACTATTGATATACCTTGAAGCGTCAGCACCACCCTTCTACAAATCGCCCTACTCCTCTCCATTGTTCATGTTCCCATTATAACTCCAAAGCTCCTTGTGTCCACCAATTACAATCCCAACTAATCCAAGACACGATTTGAGATGAAGTTATGTGTAGCCCCGCTATCCACCAAGACCACCACTAGCTGCTTCCTGATATGTCCTCTCACCTTCGTAGTGTGATTTGGAGTAAATCCCACCACAGAATTTAGGGGCACTTTTGCCACATCAAGGTGTAGGTGCTCTCTTCCGTCTTCTGCTTTCTCCACTAGTTCCTCACTATTAATCTCTTCCTCATAAACCAGAAGAACCTGGAGTGTGCATTCCTTGACTGATGGCCTAGTGCATATTTCTCATCACAGCGAAAGCACAAAAAATTTTCGCTTTCTTGTCTTGCACCTTTGCCTCTGTAAGGTGCTTGAAGTTGGCCCCTAACCGAACTCCCCCACTCTTCTCTCTTAGTGTCTCCCGCTGAAAAGATATTGTCTGGGCCCTCAATGCTAATGAAATTGAAATACTTTCGTAAGATCCACCTGCAACCCCGTCTTACTGCTTCTCTCCATCTGCCTTCTATCATCTGCTATTTGTGCTAGCTCCATCGTATCCTTCAACCCCCTCAGCTTTAGCAATTGAAGATCCGCTCATATGCCGAGCTTGAGGCCTTTCATGAAATTTCCCTCCAAGACCGCCTCTGAAATTCCCCTCAACCGTCCCGACAACAACTCAAATTTCTCCATGCATTCCATAACGCTCCCCTCCTGAGTCAAGGCAAAGAATTGCTCGTGTAGGTCCCCTTCCCAAATAGCTCAGAAACGATCCAATAAGTAATCTTAAACTACCTTCCTTCTTCTGCTTCCTCTAACGACATCCACATTTGAAAGATTAAATCTAAATTGCCAAATTTGATGACAAAGAAGGATGCCTATTCACACTTGAAAAAAATCTATTTCGCATGTGCTCCGATCTTTATGTCAAGCCCCAAAATCCAAGATCTGACAATGCTTCGCAGAGTCACTACAAGTGTTCAAACACCCCTACAATAGCATCGATCTACATGTTAAGATATATTCCACATGTGCTCCGATCTTTTTATCAATCTCCTGCGAGACTTAGAATGCTTTGCGGATTTGTTAAAAGTGCTAAATGCCTCCGATGATGACCGTGTTGATAAAAAAATTCAATCGAATGGGACTCTATTTTCAAATACCCATAAACCCAAATGGAAATACAATTTTTTTTAAAGTGATTGCAAAATCACTCTGATGATGACCCCGTTGAATGTAAATCTCAACCAGAGAGATCAATTTTCGAAGCCTATTAAAATTTCAAAATGTAATATCTATCAAATTATAAATATTTAAATGGAAATCCCATCACCAAAAACTTAAAACTAAAATACATCCACTCTTCGCAACAGTTTGACAACCATAATGAATTAAATAATAACTTCAACTCACAAATAATAGAGCAGTGGGATTTCGGCACGACTTCGTGGATCCGACGGTCTACAGGTATTTACACGGGATTTTCATTTTTGTTGTGCTGGTTAATGCTTAGAGGTCAACAATTACTATAGTTCATTCTCAGTTGATTAATGGCAAGAAGGGACGTGACATCTGCCCTTTGGCCGGGTGATTTTTGCAGCAAAATGGCACAAAGCTCGTATATTCCCTAATGGTTAAAAGCCTATTGAGTAATGAATTATAGATGCACTCTATAAAATATAAAGCCCTTTATTAGCTAAAGTTGACTTAAATTCATCTTCTTAGACAAATATTCACCCAGGTCTATAAGTATTATTCGACGAAACAACCCATGATTGTCGACAAGGTTCCTTTTGTCAAGTTGGGTCGACTACCTCCTCTAACCAAGTAGACCATGTATCATGACAACCCGGGACGACAGACCAATGGGATCTTGATCGGGCCCGTCTTCATTTCCCCATCACCAGTTTAAGTATACGGTAATCAATTTCAAACCTTAAACTCAAAAATTCAAAACTAAATTCAAACCCTAAAATTGCTGCTATTATATGTTAGATAATTATTGTGACATATTTAATGACCAACCTTAATTAAAAGTTCTCGTGTTATTAGGAGAGGTAATTACCTATAAGAGCTTGCGCCTATGAGTCCTCACAAAATGAGGGCGAAATATCTGGGCAGTGTCTTATATAAAACCCAATGTCTTCTAAAAATTTACCTTGGAACATAAATATGTTAAACTCTCCCCGTCAAAAAAAGAAGGCGCAGAGAGGCCAAGGCACGAATTTTCGGAGCCCAAAAAAATATCAAGAACTAAATGAATGAAGAAGAGAATCAATTTATCGTTGACATTGCACTATAGGAGAAAGGAGAAAGGAAAAAAGGCATTTACATTATAACTAATATGGTTTTGATTCAGATGAATTTTTGTTATTTAGTGTCTCTTTTCATATCAGTGCTAAGAAAATGTATGAACATTAATAACAGAGGCTCAAAAACTACATCCAACCATATACTCTCGCTTGATACTCTGAATTCTCGGGCCAAGTCGTGACACTCCAATCACGGTTTTAAGCTTCTAAAAATGATGAGAATGCAAATATCATTTACAATTACATTCCCAACTATTATCATTGGACCATATGTAAATGAATGGGTCATAGTGTTAGACATAGTTAAAGGATAATTGAGTTGCAAGTTCTATGAGTCGGCAAGAAAATTTATTCATTGTATAATTCTTCCAAGTATATCACATCCAACATAACATTTTTACACTAGTCTTCCACACGTTCTACCAATCAGGAGAGAGGAGTTTTAAGTTGTGTAGATGTGTGGAATCTGATTGTGTAGATCAATCTGGTTGTTCTGTTGTCTTGAACCTCAATGCTTGTTGTACTCGCTGGGGGGTGCGTGGGGTTTACCTCCTGCTTGGGTTCGGGTGCTTTTCACTTGAAATTTTTTTCCATACCCGAGCACCCTAACGCTGCATTCCAAAGCGCCCCAACGCTGAACGGCAAACAGTAGAGCGCCGCAGTAGTATAGATACGGCGCTGCAGCGGTGCAACACAAAGACTTGAGCGCCGCAGTGCTGTGAGACGAAGTGGACGGTTTTCTTTCTCGATTTTCTCTTGTATTTTTTGTATGTAGACAATTGAGAATGGTGCATGTGAAAAAGAGGAGAGAGAAAAGAGAGATTTGTACTTATTTCTCCCAATTTTCTAGTGGATTTCTTGGTGTGGTGTGGCTCCATGGTTTTTCCCCTATTTTGGATTTTTCCATGTTAAATCCCGGTGTCCTTTACTTTTCCGTTGCTTTTACTTTCTTACTTGTTTTGTCATTCCTCATCATCCCCAACACTTGGGTATCTTAAATTTAAGCAATGATGTATTAACTAGACATAGATAAAAAAACAAGGATAGAGCATTCACTTTATATGGCTTGAAGAAGGACCGATTGGTTCAAACAGTTATCACAACAGAGATGAACCCCACCAAGATTATGTTCTTTAGATGGCTTTCAGACCAAATAATGGATAACCTACCCTAAAATGAATAAGGTCTCGCTAAATGTTGTGATTGTATTGCAAAGTACAAAAAAAAATAATAATATAAGTAAAAGAAATAAAAAGAAAGTCATCATACCAGCTGATGGATTTCTGGAGAGGAACTGCTCAACCACAGCCTCATTCTGTGCAACTGTTAAACTAAGAAAAAGCATTAAATTAAAATCAACAACCTCTTGCTTAAACTCGAACAATCCATGAAATGCAGAACATCAAAACTTTTAACAGTGAAAAATAATGGGGACAAGGCATGCACATTTCAAGCTAAGTGACAAAATACATACATTTCGGATAACACAAAGAACTGCAGAACAGATGCAATGCCTCGGATTATAGGAACTCAGAAGATACCTACCTACAGGTGCTGTATACGAGAGAACCACCAATTTTCAATAATCTGAAGCCATTTGTAAGTAGTGCCAGCTGTAGAACAACAATATTAATGTGTAGTATAAATGCTGAATTTCATTTGAGTGCTTATAAAAGTTTTCAATGATACAGTGATGCTCTCATAGCCATAAGCTGAACAAGTATGTGGCAATAAGTGCATTACCCAGTTGAAACATAACTCAAACCATAAAGCTTTATCCTAATTTTCTAGGAGCAAGCCAATAGCATTAGCATCGTCCCAAATGCCTAAAGCATGATTCAAAGGATGATTCTCTCAAATTGCATAGACAGTGCCATCAGTAAATTTAATATGATTGTTCAAAAACCAAGTCAGCTTGCCAAATAAAGTTGGTTGTCAATATTTTGATCAATAAAAAATAAGATGGGTCAGGATAGTAATAAGGGTAAGGGGCGTTGGGCATATGATTGGATTCCGTGAAATAGTAATATGTCAAATGAAGAATGATACAAAAAATAAAATAAAATAAAATTTAAAAATTACCATTCAACAACATTAACTTATTATTATGCTTCTCTTTTAATGGCCAACATTTGGCACCATAAAGCATTGTAGGCCTCACTACCATCTTATAGAATTTTTTCTTAAGTTTGAGGGGTATATTTCTATCACATAACAAGCCCGATGCATTCCTCCACTTCAACCATCCAACTTGAATTCTGCTGATAATATCCCCATCTATTTCACCATCACTCTGAACAATAGATCCAAGATATCTAAAACGTGTACTCTTATTAATAACTTGATCGCCCAAAGTCACAATCCCCTCACTAGGTCTATTAGTACTAAAATTACACTCCATATATTCCGTTTTAGATCTACTCAAGCGAAAACCTTTAGTCTCTAATATTGACCTCCATAATTCAAGTTTACTTTCAACTCCCTCTCTAGTCTTATCAATAAGAAGAATATCATCAGCAAAAAGCATACACCAAGGTACATCCTCTTGCAAATGTCTAGTGAGAACATCCATGACTAAAGAAAAAAGATATGGGCTTAAGGCTGATCCTTGATGTAACCCAACCGAAATAGGGAAATACTTGGTCAAACCACCTTGTGTTTGAACGCAAGTAATAGCTCCTGCATGCATATCTTTAATGATTTAATGATTTGAAAATTTAAAAATTACCATTACATAAAAAAAATCAATATTACTAAAAGATACAATGATGAGTATTGTGATAGGCTTAAGATCTTATTCTATTATGTAAGAAAATGGAATATGTATGCAAGACAGGTGATTAAAATGGATAAGAGCCTCCTGACTACACTATCCAGTAAGAGAAAATCATGAAGCTATTTTAATCCCTATTTTCATGAATTTTTGGTATTTTTACCTCAATTTCATCTTCTAGCAGTAAACACCCTAATTTTCACAAAAGTGGTCTGGTATTTTGACAGAAACATCACTTATGTAGCTAAATGACGGGGGAACAAGGGTTGTGGTGGAGGGTTGCAAGAAAATGCAGCATTGGCTAGCCAAATATATGCCTATCTTCCCTGGACCAATTTTGGGTGTGGGCAAAAAGGAAGCAGTGTAAAGATTAGCATACTCCTTTGCTACTCGCTTCCTAGACATCCATCACCAAAAGGCAAGTAAAACGACTGAGTAGTTCCTCAACAAAACTTGTCCCTATCAAAATCAACATAAGGGACATTGGCCCAAGCCCAATTCTCAAGTTTGGCTGGTTTTGGACTAAAATGAATTGGAGTCATAATAAATGAATAAACCCATACATTGTCATATATTTATTTTTTATGTAATAAACATTAAAAATATTAGAGTATGATCCACTTTAGCAGAAGCTAAAATTTCTCCATCTCATTGATTGGATTTTGACAATGGAGCCTCCAAAACGAAAATAAAGAAGACCACCCGCAAAAAGACCCAAAATTCATAAAATTCAATGACATTTGTTGGGCCTCATTGTTATGAAAGATATAAATCAGATGTGTTAAAATGAACTTACAGAAGTCCATAAAGTTTAATTCAAATTCAGAAAGTTGTGATCTGGAAAATAAAGAATGTTTTAGTATACTTTGTATACCATCCTTTAGTTAATTATAAATGTGAAAGGATGGCAACCAAATAATACCTTCAAATTCTTTGGACTTCTACAATTGTAAGAATAAAAAATTTATGGGTTTATTCAATATATCAATGTGCTTTTCAATCAATTTGAAAACTATCTTGCGCAAGACCAACTTTTACTACCATATTTTTCATCCAGTCCACAAAAAATTTGTAATTCGCTCAGATAAATTCGAACAAACTAAGATCAGAAAGGAAGAATGGTTGGTAGTGGACAAGAAAATTTGCTACAAAACATACTTAAGAGAAAGATCCAGCTTCCTGGCCGCACATATTTAACTACAACGAATATGACATTGAACTTGCTAGACCTCTAAGATGCACCCAAGTTCTGGTAACAAACAAATCCACCTTAAATTTGAAAGAAACTTACTTGCAGACATGTCAAATTTTGCATTCGATTTGGGTCAAGTACTCGGCGCTGGAAAGTTGACCACCCCCAATACTCAAACTTTTGAATGTGCTTGATTGATCCATCATGAGTGCACTCTGCATCTACAAGCACCTAAGTTTCAAATATGAAATAATGATTTGCATGCATACAACAGGAAAATATCAGATTGAAAAAGCAGACAAGGCTTCAAAAGTTATATCAAAATTTGAATAACTATAGCACGCACAATAAGCATCTATATATGAAACCATTTCAAATTAAATGATGATAATTACAATTAGATGTGCTCGCATTAAAACTTTCTCATATTGTTGAATGTATGCCCACAACAATTCAAGTATAAATGACCCTGCATAAATTCTAATGATTCAAGTTCAAAAAAAAGTATTTTATGATTATGTAAATAGTTTGCTAATTGATAGGATATTTTTAAGGAAAAAATGTGTTCTTTACAGTGTTCCTTTTTTATACATGGACTGATTCGCGTGTTTATGAAGCACCGGATTACATGCTTATTTTAAGTTGACACGTGACAAGTTTAACTAAAAGCTAAAGTATTTGATCAGAATTTGCTAAGCCTAAGGAATGTCATATTAGGTTATGGGGGGCAACGATATGTTTATGACCCCAAGAGAGGCAACAAAGGTCCTCAATGTAGTTTAATAACAATAATGCTGGATTTTTATCTAGACTCTATTGAATATTATGAAGAAGCATGAAGGGCCAAGTTTACATTATGATGGCCTAAACCTAGACATGACACATTCTTAGGCTAAAGGTGAGATGAAATATAAAAAAAGAAGATAATTAAGAACTGGAATATTAATATGATTAAATTCAAGATTAGTCATTTAAATCATCAACTAATAATATATTGATCTATCTGTAACATTGTGATAGGCAGTTTGTTATTACTATTCATTTGTGCATATTAATGTTAAATGATTTTATAAATAACTTACAAGTTTTCATGTTGATGATATAAATGATGTTTAGTTTATGATTATACCCAATCATACTAGATATATGTTGTTCACTGTTTTGAGTACTTGAATTTTGTATTAGAATTATATATCTTTTTAAGCCTCAAATCTCGCCAAATTTTTTATCCTGGCTATTTTAAGAAGAAAAAATCGATGATAAAATTGATACTGAGTAGAATCAGGTCAATTTATATTTATGTTTTGTTATATAACAGTAGTAAGATGAGTGTGGACCAAAGGTAATGTATCAAATCAAATCGGAGGTTTATTATATAATGTTTTGGGGTTTATTAGTTGCTTTGTGCGGGTGTGTATCATATAAAATAAATATTTGGAAGGCTTCTTCTTTGACGGGTGTTTTTTTGAAATGTTCATGAATCGTTTAATTTCCTTCATTACATTTACTGGAATGAAGGGGTCAACATGAGGCTTGACACCCCACTGGTAGGATCATATTGATCAATCACGAACTTAATAGCTAGCCAAAGTGGAGAGACATATAATTTGTACTTATATTTAGATCATGCTGCACTTTTATAAAAGTTCCTGATCACTTTTATCCAAAGAACTTTTCAAGGATAAAAAATATAACAAAAATGGACTTTTATAAATGCACTTACATTACTATCCATTCTTTTGGATAGTAAATTTATTAAAGCTTAAACCTATCACATCTAGGTCTATCAAGTCAAAGAAAATTTATAAAAAAAATTAAAAAAAAAATGAAAAAATTATAAAAAAAATATCTAGGTCTATCAAGTCCTCTTCCACCATTATTGATTAATAATCTATTTCACATCCATTAAAACTAAGTATCTATATATGTTTCGCTAATCTTAAGCATCATATCAAGGAATTTCTCTAGCATTCTAACATCCATACTCATTGGTTACATCAACAAATTAGACAATTTAGTCTTCAACAATGAATATAAGTTACTCAAACGCTTGTACACTAAGAAGAGAATAAGGAGATCAAGACCAAAAGTTGACAGTGACATATCATTATGCTCACTCTACCATGGATAACAAAAAATAAACAAGAAAATATTCTAACGAGCGCAATTATTGAATAAAAAGCACAATACCATACTTTATAAGTCCATGTTGCAAGTATTTACAGTAATTAACTTAGAATCCAACATTGCAAGAATTTTTGGAGGCATTGCTTTGGTTGACCGAAGTCACAAATCAGGAATATTTTAGCCACCACGGTTCAAACTAGCAGGCATCTTTAAGATTTTGGATCATAATTTAGGCTGGGTAGAAGGCAATAAAATTGTCTTCAACCTTGTCAGCATTGCTCTAGTAATGTTGGCAATTGGTTTTCATGAGAACTTTAATGCTAGCATATTATACAACTTAACTGGCCCTGGAAAACTAACTCACTGTTGTTATAAATTTTAATAATATTGTAGTCTTATCAGTAGACTGAATATGCAAATAAAGCACTGATTACCTTCTAACCAGAAAAATAGATCCAACCATGTATAGAAGTAAATAAGGTACATTGACTAGCAAGCTCTGACCTGGCTCAAAACAATTTATGATAATTGAAGTTTGATCCTAAGCGTAAAAGACTTGTCTTAATGTTGAAATTTATTCAATGATAGCCAAACAATCAAGCATAGAATTCCCAATGTTTACACTCTCTTCTTGGATGGCATATCAACTCATCCAAAAATATTCAGAAATATCAAAAAGTCCGAAACTGTCATTTTTTTCAACAAACCGCTTATAGTTCAACATGATTTAGGACACCTACGCATATATCCACAATTATTACTCAAACTTGCAAGCCCGCTTACTTTGAAAAACTTAGGCCTAGGTCCCTTGACTTGACCTCCAGCATCTGTTGGATCTTGATGCACAACTGCCAACTATTCAACCATTAAATACTATATTTTTCATCATGAAAATAACTTGACCGAAACGCTCCCAACCAATTATTTGGTCGAGTTTTTGAAGTTTGTAATTGGCACCTATTGGATCCCTAGAGCTCATTGTTAATCTATTAAATCCTGTTATTAGCAATGTCACACCCCTTTTTGACCCCCCTAATAGTCATTCTGAAAATACAGCTTTCTTACCAATACCTATTCTTAACTACCACTATCAGAATCAGGGTGTAAGAAGTAGCCCATTCAGAATATCCTAACATATCACAACAAACCAAGCTTTATACTTCATAACATGAAGCATATGTAATATACCTCAAATAAAATGCACATCTCAATCGAAATATAGAGCTTTATTAAAACTTATTAAATTTACTTACCTACCCAAAAGTTTGTAGAGCTCCCACTCATATCTCTTTATACATCTAAAAGTTTACTTACACAAAATTTCAGTTACACTTTTTCTCTAGTGCCCTACTGGCTTCTTCCCCTTTTCTGCAGTACAACTACTGCTAATGAGCTAAAGCTCAATGAAATACTCAGGAAAGGTATAAGAAATAATAATAAACATATTAACAATTAATGCAAAACATATGTAATCTTTATACTAAACATAAGAAATGCATAACATCATTTTTTGTTATGTTTACTGTTCAACACATTTATATAAGTCATATAATGACTATAGGTTTTTGTACTCATCCAGCTTTCAAATTTAAGATTGGTCTGAATTTTCAGCTTTTAGAATTGAAGTTGTCCTCTCATTCAAGATTGGGTCTGAATTCTCAACTTTTAGAATTTTGAGAGTATAGGCTTACATCGTCAGGTCTTTCACCTTTACTTGTGCGGATCTATTTCCCATATATGACTTATTTTGTCTTTCCAATACCATTCATCTTTAACAATCATAAACTAGGTTATTATAGTCACTACTTAATGAATGAATCAATTCATACATTAATAAACTGAACTTAAAATGTGTCATAAACATAACAATGGTGAAGTTGCAAATATACAAAATTTTACTATTTTCTATAACATTGTTTTGGTATCTCACCTCTTTTTCCATAACAATCAGGTAAAACCGGTTCACCTAAAGTACTCCGATTCCTTTTTTCTTTTGTAAACAACCTAAATAAGCATTTCTTTATTGATACATGCATTAAGAAAAATAACACAAGAAATATGAATATATTACAATTTACCTCAATTGTACTATTCTTCATTCAATCCAACATTCTTTCTCTTCTACTAAAGCTCTTTTCCTCAATTCCCCTCCTTTCCTTTCCTAAATTTAACAACAGCCCCTAATATTAGTAGCAATAGCAGCAGCAACAACAACAACAACATACTAAATTTCAACAATTATCCTTACCTGATTTTAATTTTCTTCCTCTGTTTCCTCACTGATTTCAGCCACTATAACAACAGTAGTATTACCGAACTTAAGCAACCAACAACACATTTCATCACCTCAATCATGTTTTCTGTTAAAACTGCGGCCCTTCGGATTTCAGCAAACATTCTTACTGATTTCTACCATTACAAATCTCTGTGAACATTAAATTCAGCAATGCTTCAGATTTCAGCAAACATTCCTACTAATTTCTACCATTACAAGTTTCTGCACACATTTAATTCAACAACTATTAAGAATACACTTACTGATTCTACAATCCTAAACTTCCTTCCTAAATTCCCTTACCGGAAAATCAAGGTTGCCAAAATCGGGTCACGGGTCAAGTTCGGGTCCAACCTGAAACTAACTCGTCACTGTTCAACCCAAACCCGACCCGTTTTTGCAAACGGGTCAGTTTTTCGGACCCGAACCCAACCCGCCAAGTGACGCTGGCTCCTACATTGGTGTTCGAGTTCTACTTCACTGATTGCCTGATTCGTTCCTTGGACGGCATTCTCGGAAGCAACGAGTCAACGATAGGAATTCGCTCGCATTGAAGAAGTTGTCGGCTCCAGGCTACTTCGTTGTTGTTCGACTTCGCTCCTTCCGATCAGATCGAAAGTTACAACATTTTGATCGGAAGCACAGGAGTTCGCTCGTTGTGAACTATGAACGAGCCATCGGTCGTTGTTCTTCGATTTTGCTCCTTGGATGACGTTCCCTTCCAGTAGGATTGGAAGTTACAACATTTTGAACGGAAGCAACGATGACAGTTTGCTCGCTGAAGAAGTCATAAGCTTTTTGTTGTTGTTCGACTTTGCTCCTTGCCCTTGGATGACGTTCACTTCTGGTCAGATCGGAAGTTAGTAAGTTACAACATTTTGATCGAAAGCATTAGCAATGACGGGAGTTCACTCGCTGTGAACAGTGAAGGAGCCGCCGGTCGTTGTTGTTCGACTTCGCTCCTTGGACGACGTTCCCTTTCGGTAGGATTGGAAGTTACAACATTTAGATCAGAAGCAACGACGTGAGTTCGCTCGTCATGAAGGTCCCTTCTCCGTTTCGTGCGCTTCTTCGGCCAGAAACCCGGGTCAAAACCAGGTCATTCTCGGGTTTCCGAGTCATCCCGAACTCAACCTGAAATTTGAAACAAGGAAAAATCAGGACCCAAACCTGAAATTTTCGTGTTTAGTTCGAGTCGAGTTTCCAGGTCATGTCAAATATTGACACCCCTACGGAAAATTCACCGACATAATGCCTCCTCCATCTCTTCGCTCTCTCACAACCAACAGCTCTCAGCAATAGCAGTTGCTTAGAATCCAGGGATTGTCGTGGAAATGCTATGCATGGAATTAGGAGAAAATGCAATGCCTTGGTTATAAAATAAATTGCCACTAAACAAAATTATATTCTACTCCTAAACTCCACTCATAACTCCACTAATCATTCCAAAAATCCATCCAGCCGTTGATTTCCAGCCTCTTGTAATCAACCCAATGCATGCATGGCTAAGTGTTGTGGCTGCAGTAATAGAAATAAATAATGCAATGCTGTTTATAGTCATAATTTAAGAGTCATAACTTTGTTTAATTTAAATTAACTATTGCTGAAAGATTAAACAATTATTCATATAATAGCTATACATATATGATTAATAATTTACGTATACTTCTATATGTCAAAATGCTCGAAATTAAAAGTAGAATTTAATAAAAATAAATTAACATTTAGAAGAAATTTATGCTTAAATTTATTTTAAATATTTTGGGTATTATAAGCAAAACAGGTGGCAACAATCACGAGAAAGGGAACAGCGAAACTTTCAAAGTGACTAGGGGGTATTGGGGTAGCATTACCAACCAAAGTGGCCTGGTTCCTCAACTGTTAAGTTGGAAAAGTTCGTAAACCAATATAGAGAGAAGCAACAACTTGTGAATAGGAGGGGAAAAAAATATTAGAGATATTATAGTGAACTCGTTGAGACCAATGGTAAAGTATCTGCGAATATTCAACCGTAAGGTTAGTTGTAGAGATAAAATTTTGACAATAACCATGGATATGTATACATAGGAGTTATAAATCTTAAGCAAGAAGTATTTATCCTTTCTTTAATGACATGCATATTATTTTGAAAGTAGACTCAAAAGTGTATGTCTATAATCTAAATTACAATTAGGCCAATCATTAAAAAAAGGTATCCAATTAGATGGTTTGGTCACATAAAACGGTAACCTTCCGATGACCCAGTTGGGAGATTAGATGTATTAAATTTGGCCTATGTCAAAAAAGGTAGAGATAGACCTAAGAAGACAAGGTTAGAAAATATTAGAAATGACTATTTTTTATTAGATTTAACTAAGAATTTGACTCTTACCAGGGCACAATGGAGAAAATCGATTAATGTAGCCGACCCCACAAAGTGGGATAAAGGCTTGATGTTGTTGTTGTATTTTTGGATTCAAGCTGCTGCCTAATGCAAAAAAGAAAAGGATAAAAGCATTTTACCTACTATCATACTTGGAGTTTTGTTATGCCGCCGGCCCAGGAGGGCCGACTGGACCGGTCCTGGTTTTTTCCCGCAGGCCCAAGCTGGGCGGAGAACAAGGAAGGGGCGGCGGCCCTTGTGGGCCCAAGCATTGTATTAACTTTAGGAGGGAAATTTTGAATTAAGGGGCTGTTTAGGGATTTTTAATTATTCCTTTTGCTTTAATTAGGGAGAAGGGTGTGAGTAGGAGATCATCTTGAATTTGAATGTCAATTTGAGATCTACGGTTTTTTGCTTTGGGCTCTTGGCGTTGCCGGAGATTGGAGAGTTGTTCTTCCTCTCGGATTGAAGAACAAATTGTATCTTTGCTATTTTATTCGTCTATTAGTAAAATACAAGCCTTTGCTTGAGTTCTATCTCAGTTTTCCCGCAATCTCTCACTGTTTTCTTTTGAAAAACTGCTGTCCATTGGAGAAAACTGCAGTTTTCCCCTTGTTCTACTTCAGATTTGGGCTAGGAACTACTTGAAATCAAGTATTTCCTATCAAGTTTCCACTAGAAAGAAATCAAGGTCAGGATGGTGATTTACGGGACAGTATGGATGAAGCACCTAAATGGTACGATCCACTAACTTGAAAAAGGCGACCCTTCCTTTCCAATACGAGATACCAATAACACCTTCGTGATTGCTTAGCTTATTAATTCTATGGAAGAAGACTTTGGATACCTGTACTTGGTCCACAACATTGCTCGAGTAATTCGAGAGAAAATTAGCATGGCATATTTGAATCTTAAAAATTCTCTTCAATTATATGAATTCAAAAATCATGCTTGCGATCTCAAACAAGCAAGAGTATCACCAAATACTTCATCATACTCACAAGAAGTCAAAAGAACTAGACATATTCAAGCCAAAAAATTGGTGTGGGTAGTGTGCAGATAAATACAGCAAACTTGTAAGAAAAACAAGAACCTAAGATGTTTTTACAGGCCTCAACAAAAATCAAAATGAAGTTTGTGATGCATGCAAATTTCAGTTTATTTTCATTTTTATGGTAATTTGAATATTATAATTTTTATTTAATTTTTTTATGCTATCCTATGATGGAAAACATCCAATGATCATGAGTAAGTAAAGCTTGGGCATGGTAAACCTTGGGTGTGCTAGTTACTTGGGTTCTTTTGGGTCTTAGATGTTTTTACAGGCCTCAACAAAGATCAAAATGAAGTTTGTGATGCATGCAAATTTCAGTTTATTTTCATTGTTATTGTAATTTGAATATTATAATTTTTATTTAATTTTTTTATGCTATCCTATGATGGAAAACATCCAATGATCATGAGTAAGTAAAGCTTAGGCATGGCAAACCTTGGGTGTGCTAGCTACTTGGGTTCTTTTGGATCTTTGGGCTGCTGGTTGCCTCTCGGGTTGGGCCTTGGCTGCTCAGGTTTGGGATGTGTTCTTCAGAAGCTACTTGGTTCTAGCTCATAATGCTTGAGCTAATGTTTAGCTCATTAATATGAAAAGGCATTCCTCTTGTTAGCTCATTAAGCGGAGTAGGATCTTTTCCTTTTCCCCTTATTTGTGTCCCCTCGGTTTCTTCCTGGTGTTGTTTCCCGTGGCTGGTTCTTTATCCCTTGCTGGGTGCCCCCTTCGATTTCTCCCCTAGCTGCTTGTCCCGTAGTTGCTTTACCCGGTTTTCTGTGTGTCCTTTTTGGTTGCTGTTCTGGAATGAATTTTGGCCTTCTAGCTCCCCTTACCTGATTGGTTCAGTTGGAGGTTGAATGGATGTTTGGCTGCCCCCTTTTATCTTATAAATTGGATATGTTTTTGACATGAGAAGGTTGTTGAATATTTGAGTAAAGTTTCTACAAAACCTGAGGGTTTCTTCTTCCTTGGAAAAGCTTGAGAGCTTGTTCCATTTCTCTCTTCCTCCTCTCTATTTCGTCTTGGGCACTACGTAAACGCGTTGTTGTTGTTGTTCGTTTGTTCGGCTTTCGTTTATTTTGGTGTTTGTTTGGATGTCTGCATTCTAGTTTGAATCAAGTTTTGGTCTACTTGTCTTAGTATTCTCCTCTATTGGCTCTTTCTTTCTAGTTTGCCTACATGAGTTTGTAAAAGAATCCTAGGGATTCATCCACCATCCAAAGTTGAATAAATATTTCTTAAGGTTTGAAGAGAATTAAGTAAACAAAATATAATGCTTGGAGGTACCAAGAACCCTCATCAAACTGAATAGTTTGTTCTTGAGATCAGAAGTCTAGAGCAAAATCTAAGAAATGGCTCGAGATAGGGGGGGAAAAAATAATCTTTAGTGCGATGTTTTAAAAAATTAATAAGATGAGAGAAAATTGTTGAAAACTACATGACAAGCTAGCAATTTTAATCAATCTCCCTCACCCAAAAAATCAATACAAAGACGCTCATGCTTATTAAACAAAAAGAAAAGTACTAAAGCTTAAAAGCACTGGCAATCTAGGAGACATTTGCCTAAAAAAGAGCAACTTGATATTCTTTACAAATTTTGCACTCCTGAAAAGCCTCATTTTCTTCTGTTTTAGCACAAAAAAGTAACTTTCCTCTAGCTCTTACATGTACTAAAGAAGCTTGTTGTCTCTTGATCTTCAAATCATACGAAAAGATGCTAGAAACAAATCTATAATCACTATTTTTCAAAGAGAATATGCTCTACACCTCTTAAAAGAAATTAGTTTGATGGAAGCAAACAAGTTGACACGTCAACAATCCTTTTCTAATAGATACGTATGAGTATGGGGTCATAAATCTTAAGCAGCAGTAAGTAATTTAACCTTTCTTTAAGGACATGGGTATTATTTTTTAAAGTAGATTTGAATGTGTATGTCTATATTCTAAACTACAATTAGGTCGACCATCAAAAAAACATCATAAGTTGCAGAAGTATCATACGCTCTTCTCCCGAAAGAGGTGCGAGTACTAGCAGCTGACATACTTTTAGTGAAATGAGTTGCCCATTTTACAGGAAGTGAGAAGATCTGTCATTGAGTTCCAGTACAGATTTGGTAATGAGCTGGGATTCATTTAAAATATGCCTAGAAGTTGGCATAGACGTACATAACTGCTCTATTTTTTATTTTAATTTACTTTTTTTATACATAACTGCTCTATAAATCAGGTTGATGTTACCCAAATGAACCAACATTCGATGTTAAGGCTAGCTGATAGGAGGAAAGACAATTTAAGTACACTTGGATCGTTTGAAATAAATTTAAATTTTAAGGCCATCTGCCAAGCAAACACATAAACTTAGTTTGTGACACTTAGTGTGTTGCATGTTTATCGGAGCAGAAACAAGTTTTAGAAATAATGCTGAGCGTGAAATACTTCTAAATTTTCTGGATGTGAATGCCAAAAAAAAAAAACTAGTGTAAGGTAAATATTGAAATTAGAAAAGAAAACGTCAAGAAAGGATTAGCATAGAATCCATTTTAGGAAAAATAATCACTATTTTAGGTTGTTTTACAAAATTCATGTCTGGCTAGCTGATTAATGCATTCTAAATCATTGCCACATTTTCTACCATTTAATGCATGCCAAATCATATTGTACTTGTTTAAATTTGACAGTTTACCCTGGCTTCCAAGTGGGATATAATAGATGCTACGACATACATATAGCCCACGAACACACATTTAGATGTGTTTACAAGAGATAAAAGCAAGATCACATAGCATAGCGACAGGATATAGCTAGAATCTGGAGCAAGTAGCAAAGTATAAATAAATCAAACTAGAAGCACCTGATTGATTGATGACTAAATTTCCCTGCAGTACAAATTGTTCACACGTATAAATGGCATGTATCATGACATACCTTATCATAACCAGAAGATGAGCTCTCAGTGGCATCTAATATATGAAATACTTTGCTCCTCTGCATGCCAACAACACCAGAATCTCTACCATAAAATATCAAGTCGGGTTCTGAAGGTTCTAGCGGCGTATGTACACTGTTTGCCATTTTTCGTTTAGCCGCATTCTTTCGGTTTGTCCATGTTTTCTTAGACGTCCACTCTCTGAATGTATTTTCCACATCCTTGCCATCAGTAGGACCTGTTAAATTTTAAACAGGACTGACATGAAAACATCAATGCTGAAAAGCAACAACACAAGTCCTTACACATTTTCACATCAGTATGATATCTTGTAGGAACAAGGGAAAATGTTGATCCATCAGCTACAAAAAGGCGGCACCGATCCCCAAGTTCATATTTCTGTAACATAGTGCGGCAGGCAGCTAATCGGTGTCGTGCAACATCTACACCGGTAATGGTTCCCGAGTTACCAAGCAAGTCAGCAAGCATGCAGAGCTTGGCACCTAATATCACAGGCAGGTGAAGACAATAGCGGTTTAATAACAGAATGCAGAAATAATCTAGTAGTTGTTATTCTAGCTTCTGCAAATGCAGGACAAAAACCTATAGATGCATGACTGTGGTGCCTTCATGGGTTTGCTAGTATACAGTACCTATTCTTGTGGTATTCTTGACTGTAGGTAATCATTAGGGTAAACAGGATCTATTATTGCATGATTGGGATTCTTTTTTGAATTCTTTGGATTTATTCATTCATTACATTATTATTTGAGTTCTGATTTTTCATTTTTGTATTTAAGATTTTAATTTAAAAAAGTTTTAAGCTTATTTACTGATATGTGATTAGTGAATCATAAATTTCCCTGGTATGATTTGCATGCATCACATCATTCTAATTGCATTAGGAAATCTTAACTCAAAGACCTATATCATCATGCATTAAATTACTCTTAGAGCTTTAGGTTACATCAACATGCACTCAAGAACATGGCTAATTATCCATGTAACCTGACAAATCCTACTCAAATCATGCTACCAAGCATCTCCTTGACCTCACTTATTATCACGACATAACTCGAAGACTCGAATTAACGAAGCGGGAACAGACGATCAGACACTTAGTACCTTTCTTTCAATAACTTAAACAATTAACAAACTAACATCCCACATATAACTGAAGAACCACTAAAACAATTTTACAAATTGAATATATACATAAACTAGTTCTTACCTATTATCATTTGATCTTCTTCTTCTGTAGGCAAATTTTTCTCTTTCGGTTATTTATTTGTTAGAAGATTTACCTGAGATTTTAGTTTAACAGTTTGAATTTACATAGTAAAATCGATGGATAAATATAGATTGTAGTATAGCAATTAAACATATATAAAAGCAACATGTCCTTTATCTTTCTTGTATAGTTAACATATATATAATATTTCATAAACTGTAAAATCTTATTATTTGCCTTCCAAGTAATTTGTTTCTTTTTTCTATTTCATTTATTCATTTTTCATTTGCCATTTATTCATTTTTCCTTTCCATTTAGTACAGAGCACCGTCTAAACTTTTGTACTAATGAAGGTTAACCATTTTCATTTGACGTGCATGGGTACGTCGCATCCATAGCCAGTATCACAAGGGAATGAATTACTGAATTTGCATACCTGCACATTTTTCTTCTTCTTTTTTAATACTTTCATTTACATGTTATAAATTATTTTATTCATTTCATTTTTTTTTATTTACATGTATTTTAATCGAAATATGCACTTTTCATACATATATATCTATTCATATTACATTATAATTTTAATTGCTAAACTTTCATCATTTTTTAACATAATAACATTCAAATATAAATAAATAAATAGGCATGATACTGTATTTAAAATTGAAATAAAAAATAAAAGAATATAATTCTAATAAAATAACTCTAATTACCAACTTTAATTACTTTCGTGTATACATATCCTTTCAAATCCTTGATCTTTGAAATACTGAATAGCCTTCCTTAATGCAATCTAAAATCATGCACACAATTATATGAATATATACAATTACCTTAAACTATATTTTCCATTAAATTTGAATAACTTTTGCATTAACATTTAATTACCTCTTACCTATTCACTTCCTATAACACTTGTTGTAAATTAATATTTTATCTCAGCTCATTGGTCAACTCATTCAATCAATTGATCTTCCTTTTCATCGACTCAAAGATTTCACCGCCTATATAAATCCCAAAATCTCAATTCTATATACAAAACATTAAATTCCCTTATTTTAAAATAAAACAAAACAACTTACATTTCACCAAATAATAAAATAGTTGAACACTTCCTTTTTCTTCTTTAGTGTATTCAACTTTTCTAAATTAAATAAACAAACATATCTTACACAAGAATTTACATTAATAGGCGGTTAATTTCTAAAAATTATTAAAAATTAATTATTCTTAATTTAAATTAAATTAAAATAAAATACCTCGATGATCTTTCTTCCAAATTTCCTTCTCTTTTCCTAGACTTCCTCATCCATCTAACAAATAATAAAATAAAATACTAAATTACTTACCTATTTTAGCAATCGAGAAAAAAAAATAAACTCCTCACAAGCACCATATTCTTCTTCCTTACCCAAATTCTTTTCTTTCTTCTCTATTGTTGCCTACTCTCGTTCAGAGCTTTCCTCGATTGTATAGTTCACTAGAGTGAGCAAATCAAAGTTATCTCCCACGAGGAGTCATAACTTTTCACTCCCAAACCCATTTCCTCGCTCATTTACATGATTCAGTCTCGCTAGTAGCTCCTGCACTCGGCCAGCTCGTGCCCGTCTCTCTGCTCGCCCGCTGGCTGCTACTATTAGGGCCGATTCAACTGAACTGAACAAGCCAATTCTTACACTTATGGCAACAGTCGCATCCAGTTGTAACTCCCTCGCCTTCAACTTGGTCCAAGTGTTTAAAAAGACCAACAAAAAGGAGGAAAACAATATCTGATGTTGCCACAAGTTTCATAGCCTTGCCACAAAGCCCACATCAATTGTTAATAAAGTCATTTCGCTCACAAAAGATATAATGTATTTAAGAAAAGAGATGAACATCTAATTACTTATAAGAAGGATCTACATAAAATATTTATTGATTTAGAGAATGAAAAAGTTTCAAGAGAAACTGCTTTTGATAGTTCTAGAAAAGAAAGGGGTTAATGATGCTTATATTCAAGTCACTAAGGATATGTATGCAGATGCTATTACTTATGGTCAAACACAAGGTGGTTTGATCATGCATTTTCCTATTTTAGTTGGATTACATCAAGAATCAACATTAAGCCCATATCCTTTTGCTTTAGTCATTGATGTTCAAACTAAACATCTGCAAGAGGACGCACCTCGGTGTATTCTTTTTGATGATGATATTCTTTTGTTGATAAGACTAGAGAGGGAGTTGAAGGAAAACTTGAATTATGGAAATCAACCTTAGACTCTAAAGGTTTTCTCTTTAGTAGATCTAAAACTGAATACATGAAGTGTAATTTTAGTAGTAATAGATATAATGGTAGGTTCGAGACATTGAGTGATAAAGTCATTAAAAAGAGTGCATGTTTTAGATATCTGGGTTTATTGTTCAAAGCAACAATGAAATAAATGGGAATATTAGTAGAATTCAAGTTGGATGGTTGAAGTGGAAGAATGCATCAAGCCTGTTGTGTGATAGAAAAGTCCCCCTCAAACTTAAGAAAAAATTCCATAAGATGGTGGTGGACCTGTACTGCTTTATGGCATAGAATTTTGGCCATTAAAAGAGAAGCATAAGATTAAGTGTTGCAAAGATGAGGATGCTCAAATGGATGAGTGGCTTCACTCTTAGCGGTAGAATGTGAAATGAGCATATATGTGAAAAAGTTAAAGTAGCTCAAATGGACGATAAGATGAGAGAGAGTTGCCTTAGATTGTTTGGTCACATAAACAACCAGCCTTCCAATGACTTGATTATGAGAGTAAATGTATTAGATTTGGCCTATGTTAAAAAAGGTTCAGTTAGACCTAAAAAAGCTTGTTACAAAATATTAGAAATGACATTTTTTTTATTAACTTTAAATGAAATTTTGACTCTCAACATAAAAATGGAGAAAAATTATTCATGTATCCGACGACATGTAGTGGGATAAAGGCTTGATGTTGTTGTTGGTGGTGGTGGTGGTGGTGGTGATGTTGTTGGTACCTATACCTACAATTATTCTTGCAGCTAGGCATTCCCACATGTATTGTTATCAAGTGGCACTAGAGAAAGTGAAATGTTTTATTTGTATTTAGCATGGGTATAGTGACTTAGAACGTACATGCAATGATGATTTGGATTAAGGAATTTGCACGGTTAATTTTAAAAATCACAATAATTATATATTTATATTGATTATAAGCGACAAAATAAAACACAAAGAGCGGTAAGATAAGCTTAGGTTAACTCACATGCATTGGTGTTAAGATCATAACACAGTCAATTTAATCTAACATTGCATGCATGATTGTTTTTCAACAATAAATCTCAATGTTAACAATAAGATTAGTCACTACAAGAAGATCCTTTACCCAACTCTTCAAATTACTAGGTTTTAGCGGAGAAGCATTAACATGATCTTCATGAATATAATAAAACCACAATCAAGGATGCAACTATAAAGATAGAGAGTCAGCTGTCGAGTTTACCCAAAGATAAGAGAGATACGCACTCTAGCAAGGTCGTTTGAATGCTGGAAAAGAAGTGGACAGCAAGCACAAGCCTTCTTGCACCAAGGAACAACCGGGAAGAGGTGCAGAACTTCAGGACAACAGTTTCCTAGCGTTAGGAGGGCTGGCAAAGGTCCTTGTTGGAAATTTTTGGGCAGCAAGAACCTTGGTTGGAATTTTCTGAATAGCAAAATCTGGACTGGAATTTCCTGGACAGTAGGAAAATTCTTCCAATGGAGGCTCTGGACAGCAGTGTGGGGGTTCAGACAACAGGCCGGCCCCTTTTCCTAGCCGAAATTCCCTTCATAGAAAGTAGGAGCTTCAGGAAAAGAGACGGAAATTGAAGGTGACGGCTAGGTTGGATGGGGTTAGGGTGGGGCTGAGTTGGAAACTTAGTGGAGTATCTTATTTAGGTATGGGAGGGGGAGAGAGAGAGAGAGTACGGCGACTATAGGGAGAGCTGGCTTGGTGGTTTAATTAAGGAAGGTTAATTTGAATTTGAACCCATCCAATTGAGGGAGAGAGGGAAAGTGGGCCGGTCCTTGATGGGGATTTTATTGGGTACTTTAAAAGGGGTTGCCAAAATTGGATATTTAAATTAAGAAAGGAGATTAGAAGATCTCCGTTTCAAAATTCAAATGAATTTGAATAGTGGGGCCTTTCCTAAATTAACTCATCTCATTTAGGAAATCAATTTCAGATTTTAAGAGGTTAAGGGTACGTTTGGGACGGCTTCACAGCTGCGTTGCTGTATAAAAATTTGTTAAATGCTTGTTTGAGGCATTGCGGCAGGACGGAGGTAGAAAAATTTTTGCGGCCCGTGGCTGCTTCTCACGACCTTTCATTGCCTTCCGCGGTCTGCTGCTTCCCGTGGTTTCCAACGGAAAAATGTCGTAAATGCCCCTTTGTGCGAGAGCTTCTCCCTTGTCGTCAGCGATATCATCTTGTGACCACGCCGCAACAGCTACCGAAGAATGGGTGGTGGTGGCCGCGGCGCAATCCTTGCAGCAAGTTTCCGATCTAACATCCTATGAATATATATTATTGAGAAGAAGGGAAGGAAATAGGATAAGAGGTGGAAGAAGAAAAGATAGAAAGAGGAAGAAGAAGAGGAATATACCTGCCCTCGAGAGGTAGAAGGATATGCTAGGGCAAACCGGCGACGTCGAGTAGGGCTGGTGGCGACGTCGGGGTCGGCAAAGGTGGTCCATTTTTCTTCCTGGGTTTGGTTGGGCAATAGAAACGGGAGAGGGGTGGACTTCCGCCTCCTGGGTGTGCGAGCAGCAGAGTGGACGTGGCTCCTTGGCTTCCACCATGGGCAATTGTTTTCTGTGCCTTTGCCCCTTGGATTTCCGGCCGGCTGCTGGTTTTCCGAGCCTGGGAGTTTTCCCGTGGCTTTGGCGCCTTGGTTCCGTGCGGCCTCCTTGGCTCCCGTGGTTGCTCCTTCGGTTCCTGGGTTTGGGTTGTTTTTCCGTAAAAAACAATAGGATTTTATGGTTTGTGATGTTTAGAATTCCAATGAGAATTCAATGTTTGTGTCTTTTGGTATTCCCCTTTCATACCTATAAATATGAAAGCTTTGCTATGTTTTAAAATAGTGAATGATATGTTATTTTTGGAAAAGCTATAAACTGCGGGTTTGCTTGAAAAAGCTTGCGAGCTTTGTCCACCTTCTTTCTCATCTCCTCCGGAAATCTTGCGAGTTCTTTCCAACCTTTCTTCTCGGCTTCTAACCTCTTTCCTCTCTCCGCAAGTGCCACTCCACCTGTATCCCTCTTCTAAATTGTGAAGCAATTTTAGGGTGTCTTTAATTTGGAGTCATTGTAATTTGTTTAAGTGTTCGAGTCGTCTCTGTAAGTTTTTTTTTTAATTTCTAAATCTTTGTTAGATTTGAAATGTAAGAGTTTGTTCTAATATCTCTAGTCAATTCTCTTATTTTTGTGGTTTCTTTTGGGTTGTCTATGTGGGTTCAAGAAATATATGCTCCCCTATATTTTTTTATTGCATCAAAAAGTCAATAAAAAAGATGCTATTAGGCGTGTAAATTATTTTCTTAGATTGAATAAAAATGTCTTATTTAAATTTTCAAGTTGGATATATGATTGTTTTGAGTGCGGTATAAGTGTGATCATATAATTCCAAGGGAAGTCATCTCATTGTATCGTTAGCATGTATTTCTTACTTGGTTAACTTTCTTCTTGGATCTATCTTCTTCAACATAATTTATCAATAGTTAGCTAGCATTTCTAATCAAGTTGACACAACAATAAATCTAATTATGCTTAAAACTATATTTGCTCATTGATCTTGCCTAATTCAAATTTCTTACTAATTTCATGGGATTTATTTGAACATTAAATCATAGTTAGGGTTCTAACTATTGTAATTAAAATTGCATTTCCATTTTACGAATTTGTTGACACAATTTTCGTGTCGAGGCGTCTCGATTTGTGCCAAATCAAATCGAGTTTAATTTGCATGAAATTGGCTCAATCTACTTAATTAAGCCTCATTAAACCCAAATAGACTCAAATTGGACCCAAAATGAGTCCAATTAAACTCAATTAAACCCAAATTAAATCAAATCAAATCTTTAAGTCTAATTACCTGAAATTAATTCAATCGAATCAAATCGAACTCAAATCAACCCAAATCGAGCTCAATTTGAACTCAATTCAAGCCCAATTGGTAGAATTTGAACGAAATTGATTTTCCAAATCAATAAATTCAAATCAACGGCTAAGATTACCTTGAAATTCTCTCCCTGTGCACTGTTGCCTTCCCGTCAAATCTCAAAGCAGGTAATCGAGCGGGATCTTATCCATGTTCCTATACACTAAATCAAGACTTTCGGCTTCTGATTTCTTCCCGCGTGCATGCGGCCAACCCGATTTTTCTCTACTTGCATGCGGTCCGTCTAGGCAGAGAGAGAGACGAGTGAGAGAGGAGAGCTGTGGTGGTATTCGTTTGGATTTCAACGTGCGTTCCTGGGCCGATTGAACACGAGACGAAGTCTCCATGTACGTGCGCTAGTGCCAAGCAGGGCAAGAGATGTCTTCTTCTTTGTGTGCGACCAATTGGGAGGATCAAGAGGCTTCTTCTATGCAAATATGCCAAACCGAGCAACTACCTAGGGCTGAAATAAACAGAGGTCTTTCGTTGTAGCTTCATCCTTCAATCAGCAAAACTAAAAGCACAAGCAATACAATGCTTTTTCGACTCTTATTGTTATAACAGGTAATACTAATGCCAATTTCAATAGTCTGTAAACAAGTGTTTATAAAATAACATTTTCATTTTGGATATTTTTCTCAGCAAGACTTCATATATCTTTTAATAAAAAAAATTATTCATCAGATCGCATATCCATAATATAAGTGTCCAACTGATTTTCAAGAATCGCCTGATTAAATGGAGTAAAATCAGTTGGATAAAATTATGTTATCAAAAACAACTTGACTTTATTGAATCATAAAATGCATTATTAGAATTCAAACAAACAATAAACAAAAGAAATCAGTATTTGCTTGTCTTAAAAGAAACCTTATGTAATCAACGAAAGTATTTAGTCGCGTGCGATATGCAATTGCAGCTTGATATGATTGCTTCTGGAAGATGTTGACCTTCGTATAATGCCCGAAGGAAGACAAAAACAACGACAAAAAATACCTCGTATAGGATCCCGTAAATCCCGCAAGGAATTCCGCCGGGTTACTGTGCATTCGGCGCCGTTTGCGTCGCCTCCCACAAATCCCGCAAACCTTCCTCGATCGATGATTTCTGATGTCGTTAAATACCGACCCAAACGAAGCCTTTCTTCTCTGCTTCTCCTCCCGACATCCACGACTTCCCCTGCTCATTCCTCTAATCCCGTCGCTGCCTCTCGGCTCCCTGCTGCTCCCGACTCCTCCTCCTGATCTCACCCAGGTCGCAAGCCACAGAGAGAGAGAGAGAGAGAGAGAGAGAGAGAGAGAGAGATCCAGCTCTTACCTGGCCGATCCCTCCTTCCTCTCCGACCCCATCCCGCCGAAGCCAGCTCGATCGGGATCATTGCCCGACCTCTTGGTCTTTCCGATTCAGAGAGAGGGAGAGAAGGATCTCTACCTCATCAAGCTGAACCCGCCTCCTCCCTCTGCCTTTGTCCGATCCAGCCCAGGAAGCCGCAAGACCCTGGCCGAACTCCTCTTATGCCCGATACCTCTTCTCTTATTGCTGTAGCTGAGACTCAAAGCCGCCTCCCAAGGTCCAACCTCTCAGCCCTTACCCGAACCCAAATCAGCAGAGGAGATTATGCCACCTCACTCTCTCCTTCTCTATTTGTTCCTTTTTTTTATTATTTGTATTTTATTATTAAACATTTATGTTAATTAATATTAATATTAGTGTTAATATTATATTACTATTATAATGTTACTATTACTATCATGATTAATGATATATAATAGTAATAGTATAAAAGTAATACAATAATAATATTAGTATTAATATTAATATTAAGATTAAAAAAAAAA
>NW_021318516.1:1052346-1133562 GCF_001605985.2 Dendrobium catenatum
AATAAACAATACAACCGTCGCGGTGTCTCACAAACACCAACCGTGCACGCCTTTGGTGGCGTGGCGGGTAGGCGACCTCTTGGTTTTTTTCCCTTAACGGGGGAGACGCCGGGAGGCTGCCGAAATTTGGATTGAAAATCCAAGGACTTGATTGAACTCAAAAGAACAAATGCAAAGAACTTGTACTTGAGATTGTAGTTTGGAACAACTACAAGGATCACTTGAGCACATTTGAACAGCAGAGGACTTTGGCATCAGACTTGAACCTGAATATGCAATGAATTCATTAAATCCAAACTTGAACCAAATAAACTCAAAATCAAGCAAGAACTTGTATAAGACTTGATTTGGACTCGAGCAAAACTCAACTTGAACTTGAATGAGATATGAGCTACATTGACTTGAATTCAAACTTGGGTTGGAGTTTGAACTTGACAAAGAATTCAAACTTGAATCATATGCATAGAACTTGATTTGAGCATAAGCAAGACAACTTGTAAGCTTTGACTTATAAGCTTGGACTTGATTGGAATCAAATCCAAATGAGAAATGAACATGAGCCTAACTAGATAATGACATAGAATTTTAATGAAATTTTAAAGAATTTTTATTAGGAGATGTCATTCAAGCCCTATGCAAATGAATAAAGATGCTTACACTTTGACATGGAACCCCTTGAACAATAGCATTCAAATGATTGTAAGTGGAACTGCAAATCTACGAAACCTTCAATAGAAGTCATGTTCTATTCATAAAAATTAGGCAAGTGGAGAAAGTTGCTTGGAAGGGACAAGGGGTATATAATCAATGTGTATGAAAAGGCATACCACACCTACAAGCATGAACATGAATCTATTGCATATACGTGATCCACTTGCAAATAGATGCATTAAAATATCTTAGCGAGTGTTAAAAATCATATACCAATGATGGAAGCACTCATGTCAGTCTTGCAAAGAGATGTAATAGTCCCCACAAGTGCATATTGTGTAGTAAATGGCAAGTACTAGCATCTGCTAATGACGATAGAGAATTTATTATACACACAATGAGCCTACGAATGCTAATCAGCAATAGACAATGGATGTTACGATATCCTTACAGTTAATAAGCATGTGGTGGTCAACAAATATACTAGTCATCTACAAGCTTAAGCATGATGATATATGGCAAAAACAAATGTAAGCTCATATGAGCTATTGTATGAAACTTGTTATGCTATTCATAGACAAATGCTGAAAAGTTTTATCAGATGTAAGCTTCTACAATTCGTGATAGGAGAGCTGCCATATACACTACATATCATCTATGGGAAAACATCGAAGCACTACGACAAGCATGGGACTTCTACGAGCTGCTGTAGAAGACTCATATACATCCAATGTACCACCCACAAGCAAAAGTGCAACATGATTAAGCCAAACGTAAATGCCTACGAACAAAGCAGGAGACTCGTTAGTGCACTACGATCCACCTGCAGAAAGCAACGAGTAGTGCACGACAATCTACCTGTACGAAGCAGCGAACAACTCAATTCAGAAGCTGCTACAATGCCACGCCACCGGATCCGCAACGCTCGTATTGGCGGACAGAAGGCTTGTATAAGCTCTTAAATGAAATGTTGTGTGCATCCAAATTACAATTACCTGCACATACAAATATTTCAAAGTACCCCTGCACCTGCACAATAGTTTGTATGCACATAGGTACACAATGGGGTATGTCCAAATCAATGAAATTATCGACCCGCAAGGGCCCCGACGAGCGTGTTATTGGTACACACGTGACGTCTAGGGATGCTGTGCGGGTTATTAAATTTGAACCCGATCCTTCTAAGTAGATAAAAGGAGTCGACGGGGTTTAATTATAAAATGCCCCCAAACCCGCATGGGCCCCGACGAGCGTGTTATTGGTACACACGTGACGTCTAGGGATGCTGCGCGGGTTGACAAGTGAATTCAAGTTCGAACCCGATCCTTCTATATAGATCAATAGGAGTCGACAAGGTTCGAACCAACAAACAAATATGTGGCCGTGACGACCAGAATATTTGTTTTAGACCTTCAAAGCCTAAAATTAAGAGAATTCACTCTCAAAGGCATAAAGCCTACGAAATCTGATCCTCTGTCCACAGCCAGACAGAGTCGACAAGTTTCAATCTTTAAATGAAAATGACCCCGAACACCCCGATGATGGCCATGTTTATTGAAGATCTTAACCGGAGGGGTCCATTCCAAACACTTTCAAATTCCACCCAAATACCCAAAATTCCACAAAATCCAAATATCTCAAAATCCCATCCAAAATTCCAAAAATATTTAAAAATGAAACTATCCATCACGACACTTAAAGCAAAGCCCATCCACCATCCGAAACTGTCTGTCAGGGTGGACAAATTCAAATAAACTCTAGCTCACAAAGAGCCAAATCAACGTGCGTTCCTGGGCCGATTGAACACGAGACGAAGTCTCCATGTACGTGCGCTAGTGCCAAGCAGGGCAAGAGATGTCTTCTTCTCTGTGTGCGACCAATTGGGAGGATCAAGAGGCTTCTTCTATGCAAATATGCCAAACCGAGCGACTACCTAGGGCTGAAATAAACAGAGGTCTTTGGTTGTAGCTTCATCCTTCAATCAGTAAAACTAAAAGCACAAGCAATACAATGCTTTTTCGACTCTTGTTGTTATAAAAGGTAATACTAATGCCAATTTCTTTGGTTGTAGCAAGACTTCATATATCTTTTAATAAAGAAAATTATTCATCATATCGCATATCTATAATATAAGTGTCCAACTGATTTTCAAGAATCGCCTGATTAAATGGAGTAAAATCAGCTGGATAAAATTATGTTATCATAATCAACTTGTCTTTATTGAATCATAAAATGCATTATTAGAATTCAAACAAACACTAAACAAAAGAAATCAGTATTTGCTTGTCTTAAAAGAAACCTTATGCAATCAACGAAAGTATTTAGTCGCGTGCGATATGCAATCGCAGCTTTATATGATTGCTTCTGGAAGACAAAAGCAATATAGATTTTGTTTCATTAAGTTCTCACACCTTCGCCCTGCATTATTATGAATATTATTATGGCTTTTCACATGAAGTCAAATTAGTTTGATTTTTCTTTCAATTTGAAGATCTATTTTTATTGAATGCATCATCATCTTCGTTGTTTCTACCGGATGCTCTGAAAAGATAACAATATATGATTTATCTTTATATATACTATATTCTAATTAATCAGAGTACTTGTTAAACCAAGTAGGATCAAAACATCTATCTTTGATTCAAATTTTACTTTTTGAAAAATCATAACTACGAGGCTAAGATTACCCTCTTTGTAAATATGCTCTACAAACTTCATCTCAAATGTTTGAATTAAACTCACTAATAGGAATCCATAATCCCACATCTGATTGAAGATTTTTAACATTTAATTTGAAGTTTTTTGACAAATATATCTCTACTTGAATGCATTTTCCATTTTGCTCTTCATCTTTTTTGTTAATCTCAACTATAGGTTTGATGTATTTGAATTCGATGACCTCTTAAAATATCTCTCTATAGATGTTCAAACCTATAATTTAAAAAAAAAAAGAATGCAAAAATTCTATGCATTGATTACCAACAATGATGATAGCATTATAAAGTAGGTTAAAGTTCTAAATATGTATATGTACGTAGATGATTTATTCACCACCAAGCTCTCCAATGAAAAGGAACGATTAAGCTCCAATCCAAATAATCATATATATTTTTCGTCAATAATGCACAAAAAAAACATCTTTAAATTCTTTTTTTCTAACTGAATTCTTATCGATGCTCAACAAAAATGGGTGGGGAGGAACTCCAACTATGGCAAGAATTGCAGTTATCTAAAAGTAGGGTTAACACCTCATATAATGCTCAACAAAAAGCTTGGTGAAGAAGAATTCATCATGCTAATTCTGAATAGGTGTTATAAGCCTAACAAAGATAATGGTAAGGTTTAAACTGCCTACCTTACCTTTGGTTGCCCAACCGATAATAGCACAAACAACCATGTGCATGAAGAAGCAAAATCTCTCAAACATGTATAATGAATTTTTTTAGATGCTAAAAAAAAACATCCAACCAAGATCATCTAGTCTACTTCCCCCATCCAACAACTGAGCAATCAACAAAATTCAAACAGTCAGTATAAACCCAAGCAGAACATCAAGAACTCAAACCAAGCAACAAACTTCAAATCACAGAAAAATCAATACCTTCAATCTCAACCTCCTCCGCAACCCATCAGCTTCAGACTGTACGAAAAGAGAAACCTATGAAGAAAAGGTGAGAGCTTTCACATTGCAAACATTATGTATACCTTGAATTCAATCGAATATTAAATCACCTTAAAACACAACGGGACAACCAAGACAAGTGATAATTGACCTAGTAATGGGTCTAGGCTCGCAGCTGGGGTCGAGGTCGAGAGAGAGGAGCCGAAAGTCAAGCAAGTCTAGGCTCATAGCAGAGGAGAGCAGCGTGCATCTGAGGTCAAGGTCGGGGGAGAGGAGCAGACGAGTATGAGCTCGAGGTCGAAGCGTTAGAACCGAATGAATTAGTGCAAAAATCACTTAAAAGAGGGGCATGTGCCGCCCCCCCATCCGCAGGTACTTGTAAGCCCCACCTTATAAATTAAAACAGTCTTCCCTATCCAACATACATCAAAACCAAACTACATAATTTTAAAAGCGTTTACGTGGATTTAGCTAGCGGCCCTTTTTAGGCATGGTTGTAAGTTCAAAGGTTAGGCTAACTTAGCCTCATGTGAGGTTAATTTTGTAAGTTCATTGCATTCTGTTAGACATAGGTTTGAAGCACTGCTCCTCAGTATTCCTTACCTTAAATCTAGGATTCGAGGCTGAGGGTGACTCCAATCGCCTCATAAACCCTCACATTTTAGACATTTCCCTCAGCCTCGGTTGTTAGAATATAAACTCCAACATTATAAATCAAATTGATAAATTCAAACAAAATTCTAATTTTAAAATATAAAATCCAACATATGATAGTTTGAGCACCTTTGAATTTCTCAGAATCAAGTGCTCCTACATTTTATTCACTTTTCCTTTCATCCTCAAAAATCTAATTTACAATTGATTACATCTTCTTTAAAATTCCCAAAGATTAAATATTTGAACAAGAATTTATCAAACTAAAAAAAAATTATTAGCCAATGTTTGAATGATTATAAAGAAACCACTAGTTTAATCAAAAGTATTACCAAGTAATAAATATTTGAAATGTAATTAACCATAAGAGCTTTCCCCTATTAGGCATCTGCATCCCAGAATAAAATAAATCATATTCAGTCAAATATTGACTAATAAATAATCTCTGTTAAAATATAAAATTGTGAGTTTTGTTATTCAGTCCAACAATAACAACAACAACCCTTCATCCCACTACATGGGGTCGGCTACATGAATCCTTTTTCTCTATTGTGTCCTATTAAAAGTCAAATTCTCATTTATTCAGTCCACAACGAAATAATATTTTTCATTCGGAATAATATATTATTTTCTATGTCGTGCTCAATTATAAAATATCTCAATCCATTGAGAATGATTGACAATATTTCTCCAACATGATTACATATAATGCATTACATTGTTGCATTAAAAAATACTAACTTTAAACCATCCTACATCACCTAGTGAAGTAAATTAGACAAACTAAAAGAATCATAATAATATGGTACAACAAATTTTTATTCTAGTCAAATATGATAAAGTGAGATTTCCGAAAGATCTAGTCAAAAAAATTGTGAACCTACTCTGCTGCTGTATGCCAGGGTATATTAATACAGCATCATTCGTCCTAGATGAGTTGGGGAAATAGCAAAAATATACATTAAAACCACATGTTATTTCCACTATCACAAGATATTTTAGAACCCACCAACAATTGTGGTTATGACTTTGGATAGACAAATGAAGCCGACTTCCTAGTTCTGGTCTAAAGGCTAAAACATGGCTGGTCCAATCACAAAATCATGAAGATTTTCTTGGTCAAAGTCACCTAATTGTCGCCGACCTTAGAACTCTCAAACCAAATAAATCAAAATGAAAACCCATGACAGTATGTAGTAAAAGTAACATCTACCGTTTACAAAATAAATGCGGATCAACAATTCCAGGAAGAGGCCAACCTTCAAAGGTGACTTCATTATTTTAGTGGCATTTCCTCATCGAAGTTTGGCTAACTAAAATCTTTTCAAATTCGTATTCAGAATTGTAGAAGAGATAAAATGCATAGGTCCTAAGCCAAAATCAAACTTAAACAAATATTAACACAACCTGAATAAATATTGGCACGTCATGAACTAATTCTAGCCAGATCTCTTAGAACTCATGTATCTAAACGCTACAATTCTGAATACACAAAGAAACCTAAACTTAAGTTGTTTTCACATCAATGTTCATGTGGCCAGCTGGTGTTAAATCTCATACTCGTCAAAATCTGACTATGCTTTTGCTGAGATATGTATTCCTTAAAATATCTTATTTTTAATCTGTGTAGTAAGTAGTTTAGAGAAAACTACGTTAATTTTATGTAACATAAGGAGATTCACATATAAATAAGTCCATGTGATCATATATTTATATTACAATTAGCAGTTAACACACTACAACTGAATCTACTTATTTATTGTAAAAATATATATTTTTCTCAAAAGTCAAATTATAGATGCGTTAAAACTGAGGTACTTAAAGGAATAAAAAAGTTAAGGGAGCAAGAATAAAAGAAGATGAGAAAAATGAAACATGAAAGAGTTTGTTGCCACATGAGCAGTGGCGTGGCAGAGATTGAAAACCAAGTTTCTTTGCAGAGTGAAGAACCACTCCACTAAACTACAAAGGCTATAATAAATCAAAGTTTGGATGTTGATATTAACTTACATCAATAATGAGAAAAAAAATCTTGAACTAATGCATGTTTATAAGTCAGACATCCTTGCTCAAATTTTATTGTAATCCAGGACAGTTTCACTTTTGCACCGCTTTCCCACTACTACATATGATGCTACAATAGTCGAAGTTAATATCAAGAAAAATATACATCCCGTGCTCCTAATATTAAATATTTCCATGACCACAACATGGACCTATCATATTAAAGTGTACATGACAAAGGCAAAAGAAAAACCACACATAAACAAAAGAATTAAAGTACGCAAGTACCTGGGGCTGCACACAAATCAAGGACATGATCTCCACATGTCACATTCAAGGTCATGACAGCAGCCCCTGATGCTGCATCCATTCCATAAATCTGAGCGGAATTGTTATGCATTAGAGTACTATAAGTTTCCCACATTAGGTGAAGTTGGAAGTCAAGATTGAAAAAGCACATTCAACATAAAAAACTAAACAATAGTAAACTAGATGAGGTAGTGTAATATAGGACAATTGTAAACTAATATGGAATGAGTATAATCTACTATGAGATGAGTTCAAACTACATGATTACATTGATAGATCTTTAACTAATTTATGAGTGAACGATAATAAACATGAAAATACTATATACAAATATGATAAAAGAGCTCGACAAAGGCGAGATGATTTAAACTTTTGTTAACCACCCTAGATATTTAATTTCTATGAAAACTTTGGATGAATTGACCTGTGATGGATAAAACATAATCAGTCGTAAAGTATGGATAAGTTGAGGTCAACCACTATGAATAATCCATCATTGCAAGGATTTCCTTGTTTCCTTAGAAGTTCTTCTCTAAGAGTTGTAAACTCAAACACTCAAATATTCTTCCATTTAGGAGTGAAAAACACAAGAAGAGTAGAAAACTTAAAAAGCAGCTCTTAATTCAATAATCAACTTATCGTACAAGATACTTCATATTTATAAGGATAAATAGGAGAGACTAAAAGTCATAAACATACCACAAAATTCAAATCTACCACCAAACATTTACCTGCAACCACTAGCATACCTACCATCAAGCCCCATAACTTAAAGACCCATCATGACCATTCCCATTAAATGAGAAATGACCCAACACATATAGACCCAAATAATAACAAGACTCAAAAGTCCTAGAAAACTACAACAACATGTCTTAAGTATATGAAACTACACAAACGGATGGTGATGACACCCGTAGAATGAAATTCCAAGTGCTTTTGTAGCCATTGTAGACTCATCTAGTGCAACTCATCAAAAATACTCCACGAATCCTCACGTGATAAAAGAAGCTGAACCAAAAACTTCTAAATGCCTCCATCATATGCGGTGAAAATCTAGTCCTCTGAAAGTTTATATGGATGATAGACCCTAAGCAAAGATATGACTAAGTGGTGAGTAGCCCTTAGATGGTGGCAATCTAAGGTTAGAATTGCCTTGTTAAATGATATGTTAATATAATGATTTGAAATAACAAAAAAAAAATTCTAGATGAGGTTTTCCCAAAATTAGGTCCAAGGAGCTAAGGGGTGGCCGATAGCTAGCTATCCATGGGATTTTTACTGCAACAGTATGAGGGGTTATAAATAACGGAAAAATCTTTCGGGGAATGAGATGAGGTGGTAAACAGTGGATCTAAAGTTGTTGATGAGGAGATAAGGTCTGTGAGATGAATTAAAGGTTGAGAGGTTGGATTATGTCTTAACTAATGGAGTGGAGAGGTTGATCAGTGGTTTGATGGTGTGGGTTTATAAAGGGAGGTTGGAGGATTGGAGGATGATTATGTTAGGCCGGCCCATGAGGGACCAGCTGAACCGGTACATCCTGGACCTGCTCTCTTCTACAGCCGGCGGCCCAAGCATGGGGGCGGAACTAGGGGGGGGCAGATGTCCTAGTGGGGCCAAATTACTTAATTAAATTGTTGTTTATGAGGGAAAATTTGAATTAAGAGCTGTTTAGGGATTTTGTAAGATTCCTTTGACTTTAATTAGTCCTTTTGGCTAGGGTTTGTTTTTCATCTTGAATTGGAGAAGAGATTTGAGTTCTAGGGTTTGTTCTTTTGGGCTCTAGGCTTTGCTAGAGATTTGAAGAGTTGTTTCTTCCTCTCGAATTGAACAAACTTTTATCTTGTTTTTTTCTTGTTCGTGGATTGAATAGAAAAAGTTTCCTTGTGTTTTCTCTCCAATTTTCTGAAATTTCTGCATCGTATTGCTGATTTCTCCTTGTTTTCATCAATTATTGTTAGGTTGCTTGCGATAATTTGAAAGCAAAGATTCAGGAAACAAGATTTACCAAGATGGATATTAGGCACATAGTACAAAGATTTATAATGCTAAAATTATCATACTTAAGACTTTCTAGGGTCAGGATGCAGCCTTGGGTTGGTACTACAAGTTTCATTCTGCATTTAGAACAACTGAGCTACTTCATAGCAAACTCAAATAACCATCTTTAGCTCATGTCAAGCCAAACAAGACACAAAGTCTAGTTCAGTCACTTCAAAGCCTTTGTTACTTGAAGTAGTTGACCTTGTGACATTCCAATACAAATTTTATTTAATACCAGACATAATCAAAATCCACAAAAACGTAAAGTTTAATATCAAGGGTGCACTTAGCAGACCAGTCACCTCACCTTTCCCGACCTGTATGCTTTTGTTCCAGCAATTTGAATATGCGATGGGATGAAAAAGAAGCCCGGTAGCCAATCTACTGCCTCAAGCTTGCAATCTAGCTCAGTTTCAATCTCTGTGAGCTGCCATTCATAACCAGGTTTTAATCTTGCAAAGAAAAAATTTAGATTATAACAGGTTTTAAATATGGTTTTGCAGGAGAAACATGGGAAAAAAATTAGAAAAACAAGAAAAGACTCCAAATAATAACAGTTGGCATCATAGTTTTTCATTAACATAAGGCATTCTTGAGTGAAACAAACTATTTTCTCCAATGTTGTAAGATGATAAAATGCTTATCTGGACAGTGTTTGACAGAATCATGGTGATCGCTTCTAGCCTATAAAGGAGAACAAAGCGACCAAAAACTCACCTTATATAACGCGGAATGGTATCCAGACCAACATATATCGATGAATCCAGACCATTCTCCTCCAGAAATTCAAGAAAAGCATCAGGCAAGGGTAATACAGATGTGCTATTATCCTTGATAAGAATACAAGCCTCGCTTAAGTCCATTCCAAGAGATGCCTACAATTTTAGTAAGATCGGATGTTACTGGAGTAATATGCCAACGAGTTCTTCACTCTTTCCACTCTATATTTCAACAAATGCTAAAACGGAAAACTTATATAATGTGAATTGGAAAGAACACAATAGTACAGGAACATAAATCGAACATATTCCCAAGAAACCATAATAATCAGAAGAAGTTCGAAGCCTACGTGCACCATCTACAAGTAGAAGTAGAAGAACGGTCGTATATACAAGGGCATGCACTGGTTCAGGGGAGAGAAACCAATGTCGAGAAAAAAAAACTAGAACAGGCACTTGGGAAATCTAGTCAGCGTTTTCTAGGTTAAATAGATTGGTAACAAATCGATGAACCTGCGCGATTTGTGATTAATTTGTTCAGTAAATTTAAGAAGTATGGGCGATCATTCCAAACGGGTCGTAAAAGACTGATTACTAAACCCTCGAAGACGAAGGCGCGAGCTCCCGCATGACCTCCTTTGCTTCTTTGTCCGTGGGCAAATTATTAGGTCCGGTCCGCAGATTTATTTCTACGTGGGTTTTAACTGTGCGTTTAACTGTGATTTGAATGTATTTTGAGTGTGCTCTATGTGCGTTTTGACTGTATTGTTTTTACTGTGCTTTACCTGCAGTTTACCTATGTTTTTTACTGCGCTTTTTTGACTCAAAGCATAATCCACGTGGCAAATTTTTAGTTGATATCCGAACCTAGAAATAGGATCGGTGACCGGACCTAATAATTTGCCCACCGACAAAGGAGTTGAGGGTTTGGAAAATTTGGCTGTGAACTATGGCAAATTATTAGGTCCGGTCATCGGACCTATTTCTAGGTCCGGACATCCAATAAAAACTTGCCACGTGGACTACACTTTGACTGTGCTTTATGTACGCTTTGACTGCGCTTTACCAGCACTTTACCTGTGCTTTTTTTACTCAAAGCGCAATCCACGTGACCGGACCTAATCATTTGCCGTACTGTATGATATCCTTATTTGTATAATATGATCGATTAGCTCCTGAGATAATGTTTCACTAACAGCAATCAGACGAGACAAAAATCATATTCGATTAAACTAATCGTATTGTATGACCCTTGATATCATAATGTACAATCAATTCAAAATTTTGAATTAATCGTATAGACCCTTATTTATTGTATAGTACTAACATGATATATTGAAAAATCACATTGTATGATCCTATTTCTTATTATACGTTCATAAATGACTAACTTGAAATTTTAGATTTTTTTTTGGAAGTCTTGTATTTAAACTTTCTCAAGAGACTCTAGAAGAGTCTTTTGACTATTGAAAGAATTTTTTGTGAGAGCTTTATCTTCTTGAGAGATCATAGAGTTTTGAGAGGAAGAGGGGGAGAACATGTGTGTGAGGGAGTAGTGTGAGGGAATTTCACGTGGTTGCTTCAAGCAAGCTTCTGTCTAAGTTCCTCCATGTTTTCATTGATCTTGCCTGAGGGGGGAAAGCCTTTAAGGCCAAAGATTGTAGGTTCTCTACATCACCAGAAGGGTGAAATGGTTCCAAGTTCTCTATCGCACCATAAGGGTGAAAAGGATCCTAGTTCTTAGCTTCACCGTGAAAGAATAAAAGTGATTTTATAAGGGCTTCTTTGCCTTGAAGTGAGGCTAAAGGAGACTCACTAAAGATTTAATGCAATACCTGAAGAAAAGGACTCTGAAAAGTGAATGTAGGTCAAGGCTAATTTAACTACTATAAAATTTTCGGTGTGCCCGTTTCTTTTCATTAACACTTTTAGTTTTCGCATTTTAATTTTTATAATATTATCTTCTTGCAAATATGTGATTATCATATTGTGATTATTTTGGATGGTTTTACGTGAGCAAGGAAAAATACAAATAAAAATTTGAAAAGAAAAATAAAAAATAAAAATATTTTTTATTAATTTTTATAAGATAAAAAAATATAAATTTTATTTGGTTCATTGATATTTGCTTTCACTTGTGTTTTTGTTTTAACATTGTTCACAAAAAAAAGGTTTTGAAAAAAAAATTAAAATAATATATTCACCTTCTTCTTTTAATAAGGTTTAACAACCTTGAACTTTTAATTGGTATCGAAGCAGGTCTCTGAACTAGTTATTTAAAAATCCTTGAGAAAAAGATCCTTAACATAACTATGGAATAGAAACACTATAGAGGGTTATTCAATAACCCAACCTCCATTGTTTGATAATATTCAAGCTAGTTTTTGAAAATATTATATGTCATTATTTCTACAATCAATTAACTATCACATGTGGTATATTATACAAGAAGGATATTTTGTACCCTATAGAATTATAAATGGTGTTAAAATTGAAATATCTTTTAATGAATAGAGTAATGATGATAGAGACTATGCACAACTTAATGCAAAATATTTAAAGTTTTTTTGTGCACTTAAATCAAGAGACTATATGAGAATCTTTAACTGTACAACTGGCAAGGAAATCTGGGATAGACAATGCATTACTCTTGAGAGTATAAACAAGGGCAAACAATTATGTTTAAATTGATTATTAAATTATTATGAATATTTTCACATGAAACCAAATAAGACTATCTAAAACATGTACATAAGATTTATTAAGACAGTGACACCCATGCATGCTCTATGTAGAGAACTATCAAATTCTAAAAAAATAAACAAAATACTTCATTATCTGCCTAATAATTTTGATGCAAAGGTCACTAATTTTTGTGAATTGAAAGACTTAAATGCTTACTAATTTGATAATCTACTTGGGTATCTTATTTCCTATGAGAAAAATGTAAGCCAAATATTACATGATGATGGAGAGAAAAGGAGATTACCATGGAATTGAAGGTTGGTGACTCAGGCATAGATAGCTTAAATCATATGACAATGATGATATATCCCTTTTGAAGAAGAAATTCAAATGCTTCTTAAAGAACAAATAGAAGCACCATTTTGAAAAGGGCAAAGGAAAGGGAGGTAAATTCAATAAAAGCTTATCAGATGTAATTTGCTTTGAATTTTGGAAGCTAGAGGATTTAAGGTCAAATTTTCCTAAACTAAAAACTTACCCTTCCTAGGAGAGCGAATAAAAAAAGACTAATTAAAAAAAAAATGAAGCATAGGATATAGAAGGATTTCTGGGAAGAATTTGCCTCTAACTCTTTAGAATAAGAATCAAAGGAGGAGGTAACAAACTAATATTTAATGGTTGATAACGCCATGATTGAATATGATCAAGAAGATGTATGGGAGCTTACTTACAATGATTTACTTAAAATTTTAGAGAAAATTCATGAATCATATAGAGAGTTAAAGAAAGAGTATGCTAATTTGAAACCTAATTTTTTAGTACTAGAAAAAGACCATAATAGTCTTAAATTTGAACACATTGCATTAAAAATGGAGAATGCTTCTCTAGTTCATGAATTTGATGAATTAAACAAGAAATATATTGAACTAGAAGTAGAATTCAAGGAAATAGAGTCATTTGGAATAAAATTAGATAGTGAGAAGCTTGAAATTTTATTAGAACTAGCTGATGAGAAAACTACATCTAATTGTTTATTGATGAAACTTAATGCATCTCAATAGAACCCTCAAGGGCCTATGAATTCACAACCACTACATAAGATACAACATGGATCTCATATCTCTAGAAAAATGTACTATCACCCACATAGGTTAGTAAAACCATTCTCAAGTGTTAGATGACATACTTATGGCATGGTATAATATATAGCCTGCACTTGCATTGTACACCGTATAACACATCTTGTATGGATACCCAAATTATTTTCATCACAACATAGAATGCTTTTCACTTACTCATTAAGGCATAAAGTGGAACACAAACTCGCTTAGGTTCCCAAATCTAATTATTCATTGTGTTTGTATGGGTGAGCTCATAAAAGGTTTAGTTAGAGTATGTGGTACTTATATAATGGGTGTTCAATATATATAACAAGAGATTTGAAGAAATTCATTATACTGAACATTAGGGCAGGAGGCAACATAACACTGTATGATAACACCACTTGGAAAGTGGTGGGATCAGGTATGATTTGAATTTCAAAAAGGTTTATTATTGAAAATATTCTTTTTGTATATTTGTAAAGTCTGTAAAGGTTGTTAAACCTATGCTAATGTCTCAAGGCTAACTAAGAGGGTGAGGGGGGTGAATTGGTATTTTAAAAATTCTCTTGGTAATTAATGAAAATCTGATTTTTTTTTTGTAAAATTAAAATTTTAACCACAAACACTAAAATGCTTAAAAATAAACATACAGAAATAAAATAAACACAAGAATTTATAGTGGTTCGGTCCAACAGGACCTACGTCCACTCCCTGAAGACTCCCTCTTCAGGTATTGTACTATTACCAAAGTGATTCTCCTTTTACCCCCATAGCAACGTGGAGAAGCCTTTATAATTTTTCTCTCTTCCACCAAACCCTAGTGAGATAGAGAACCATTATCCTTTCAGACCCTCCAAGTGTCGACAAAGAACCATCATCCTTTCATACCCTCCAAGTGTCGGTATAGAATCGGTGTCATTTCACACTCTCCAAATGTTGGTAGAGAACCAACATCCTTTCTCACCCTTTAAGTGTCGGTAGAGAACCACTGCCCTTTCACACCCTCTAAGTGTCGGCAAAGAACTGGATCTTCTTCCATGATCTTCTCTTGAGCAACTAGAAAGAACAAAGGAAGAGTAGTAACCAAAAACTAAAAGAGATTCTTACCTTTGAGTAACCTTGTGATCCCTTCACACTCTACTTGCAAGAACTCTCTCTCAAACACTTTACCACAAACACTCTTTAAATGTAAATAAAATGAAAAAGCAAAAAAGGCATTTTAAATATATCATATTAATGATATTAGATATTTATGATTTAAATAATAATATAATTATAAAATTTAATTAATTTTTATTATAAAATTTATTAAAATTCTTTTGAGATTTCAAAATTTTAAAAATTCCTTAAAATAAATATTTTATTTAGAAAATATTAGTTAAATTGTTTTGTAAAACGAATACCTAATGATCCTAAAATCCCAACTTGTATAGACATGTGACAATTTCTTTAGAATTTTCACTGGCCCCCAAAAATTATAAAATAATATTGGTAGTTAAAACACTATAATAAAAATGTTATGGTAAAGACTAATTTTAATTTTAACTTATATTGACTGCAGAAAAAAATATATTTATCTGGGTCAAAGTATGAGTTAATTATTATATGATTCAAGTAGGATATACACCTCAATCTCGTATTATTAATGATATCAAGGATTTTTTTTAATGAATGGAGCTTGATGTATAGAGACTAGTGCAATTTAATGCAAAATATTTAAACTATTTTTTCTATGCACTTAAATCAAAAAACTATATAAGAGTCTCTACCAGTACAACGGGCAAGGAAATTTGGGATATACTATACATTGCTTACGAAGGTGCAACTAAGATAAAAAAAATATTCTTTAAACTTGCTACTGCATGATTATATACTATTTTTCATAAATCCAAATGAGACTATCTCTAACATGTACATAAGATTTATTAAGATAATGATATCCCTACATACCTTAGGTAGAGAACTATCAAATTCTTAAAATGTTAACAAAATACTTCGTTGTCTTCTTAATAATTTTGATGTGAAGGTCACTATTATATATGAATTAAAAGACTTAAATATTTACTCAATTTATAACTTACTTAGCTCTCTTATAGCCATTGAGCAAAATGTAAGCCAAAGATTGGAGGATGCAGGAGAGAAAAAGGAAGGAGAATATTGTGGCACTGAAGGCTGGTGACTCAAACAACGACAGCTCATAATCAAATGGAAATGATGATATAGACCTTATAATGAGGCAATTCAAAAGCTTCTTGAAGTAAAAACAAAAGCATCATTTTGAAAAGGGCAAAGATAAGGGAGGTAAATTCAATAAAAATTCATCTGATGTAATTTGTTTAAATGCAGAAAGCTGGGACATTTAAGTCCTGAGTGTCCCAACCTAAAAAACTCACCCTACTAAGGAGAAGGGTGAAAAAATATGAATTTCAAAAAGGGGAAGCAAAGGATACATAAAGTTTTCTAGGCTAAGATTCGTCATAATAAGAATTGGTGGAGGAGGTAGCAAATCTATGCCTTATGGTAAATAATAATCTTAAAATTTTTTATCAAGATGAGGTATGTCAATTATTCTATGATGAGCTATTTATTTTTTCTAAAAAGATTCATGACTCATATAGGAAGATTAAAAAATTTTATGCAAGTTTAAAAGTTGAATTTTCTGTTTTAAAAAGTAAGCATGAAATTATAGCTAGGGAGCATGAAAATCTTAAAGTTGAATATCCTACTTTAGATAAGGAGCATGATTCTCAACTTCATAAATTTGATAAATTAAACATCAAGCATATTGAATTAAATAAGTCACATGAATCTTTGAAATTTGAGAATCTTGAGTTTGAAAAAATATATGAAGAATTAGAGACAATGTGAATGGAACTGTACTCTAATGAGCATGCATTGTTATTTGAAATTGAGAGTTATAGGAGTTAAATGAAAATTTGAAAAAGAAAGTGAATGCACTTCTAAATAATATACCACTGCCTGTTTTAACACAAAAGCCTCAACCTATACTAGCACAACATGCACCCCTTAGGAAGATACACAATACCCTGCATTGATTAGTGAATCCATTCTTTGGGGTTAGGTGTTACTCATGTGATAAGGTAGGACACATAGCCTTTACACTATACACCATATAACACATCTTGTGTGGAGGCCCAAATCATTTACATCACAACATATCATGTATTTCAATCATTCATAAAAGCATAAGGTGGAACCTAAACTCATTCGAGTTCCCAAATCTAACTAATGATTGATCTTCTAGGGATCCTCTCATAAAAGACCTAGCAAAACCATGTGATACCTGGACAGTGGTGTTCAAGACATATAATGGGAGACATGAAGATGTTCATCACATTGGAGGTTAGAGGAAGAGGCAAGGTAACACTGGGTGATAACACCACTAAAAAAGTGGTAGGCATATGTATGATTGGAAATTCAAAAAGTTTTATTATTAAAAATATTCTCTTAGTACATGGATTGAAGCACAGCTTTTTTAGTATTAGTCAACTTTGTGATAAGGGTTTTTATATTAAATTTTTGTCTACTAAACACATGATTAGTTTAAATAGAAAGTTAATTTTATAAGGAATAAGGATAAATAATGTTTATATTCTGAACCTATCTTATATTGATAATTCAAATACTCTCTGTTTTGAAATAGTTATTGATGAATCATGGCTATGGCATAGGTGACTATGTCATTCAAGCATGAACACCCTTAAGAAGATCACTCAAAATGACCTAGTCATATGCATACCTAAGTTAAACTTTTTCAAGGACCATGTGTTCCTATCAAATATAAAAATAAATTAAATCATTTTTTTATTATATTAAGGACATCACCACCAGTAGACTACTAGAAATCTTGCATATGGATTTGTTTGGTCCCGTTAGCACAACCAACTTAGGTGGGAAGACTTTTGGATATATGATTGTTGATGGTTATTCAAGATTCATCTGGGTTAGATTCTTATCTCATAAAAGTGAGTAATTTAAAGAATTTAGAGTATTCTATACTTAGATATATATGAATCTAGGACTTATGTTTTTAACAATCTAAAGTGATTATGATACAAAAATTGAAAATAAAAAATTTGAATATTTGTATAAGGAGTTTGGAATATAACATAATTTCTCTGCCATTAGAACCCTTAGTAGAATGGAATAGCTGAAAGAAAAAATAGAATATTAATGGAAGCTATTAGGGCTATGTTAGTTGTATATTCTCTCCCTAGATATTTTTAGGAAGAAGCTCTAAATATTGCTAGTTATATTTTGAATAGGGTGAATATTAGATCAAAATTAACTAAAACATCTTATGAGTTGCTTAAGGGTAGGACACCCAATCTATCACATTTTCATGTTTTTGGGTGTGAATTATTTGTCATTATCAATGAAAAATAACCTCTAGGAAAGTATAATCTTAAGTCTAATGAATGAGTCTTCTTATCATATTCCTTTGTAGGTAAAGCATATAGGATCTTTAATAAGAGGACCTTACTTATAGAGGAGTCAACCAATATAGTATTTGATGAATCTGATAAATCTGGTGAGTCTATGTTAGAAGAAGATGGAGATGTAGAGATTACCCAAGGAGTATAGTATATTGACCTAGGAGATAGAGAAGAACCTCATGAGCCATTATCTAGAGAATGGGGATACTTATCTAGTCATCCTAAGGAACTCATCCTAAGAGATCCTTCTATAGGAGTGAGAACTAGGTATAGAATTAGGAAGGAGGTTAGTCATTCTACTTTTATCTCCATGGTAAAACCCACGAATATAAATCAGGCCTTATCTTATGAATTCTAGATTCTAGCTATACAAGAAGAGTTAAACTAATTTGTTAAGAATAATGTGTGGGAGTTGGTTAGGAGGCCTAAGGACCATAGTGTAGTAGGTACCAAGTGGACATTCAAGATACCGCCGGTAAGCGGTGTTTTTCCTGTAGTGAGAATAAGATGAATGATTATGGAAAATAATTACAAATAAGGCTAGGTTAGTGACTAATAGATACAATAAAATTGAAGGTATTGATTTGAGAGACATTTTTCCTTTATAGCTAGATTAGAAGCTATTAGAGTAATATTAGCTTTTGCATGCTTTAGATGCTTTAGGTTGTATCAGATGGATATTCAAAGTGCCTTTATAAATGTAGACCACAATGATTTTTTTTTTGAAACTATGAGTAGAGAGTTTAAAATGAGTATGATGGAATAGTTAATATTTTTTCTTGGATTTAGTGTGAAAAAACTTTTAACGGGCACAATGGCGAAAAAGGATTCATGTAGCCGACCCCACGTAATGGGACAAAGGCTTGATGTTGTTGTTGTTGTTGTTATTGTTGTTGATGTTGTTGTAGTGTGAAACAAAGGGAAGATTGTACCATTCTTAGTTAGAGTAATTGTGTTAAGGAAATTCTAAAGAAATATGATATGGAATGTGCTAAAGCAATAAATACACCAATGAGATCTACCATTCAATTAGACAATGATGTGGATGAAAAATCAGTAGATCAGAAAAAGTATAGGTAATCATAAGAATGCTATAACCAATAAGGATAATAAACAAGGAAATGACATAGATTGTGGGGCTTGGATTCATGTCAATTTTTCTAAAAATAGAAGAAGATCACATAGGAACGCATTAGTTAGTGACGTGTTGAATTATAAATTCAAAGTGAAGTCAAATGTTGCTGAAGTTAACAATAAGGTTGTTTAAAAAAATATTTGTGATGAGGAAAGCATAAAAAGTATTGCTAATTTTGTTCAGAATGGAATCTCCAATCTTATTGATGGAAAAATCATGGATGGAAAAACTACTGAAGATGATAGAAATATCAAGTTTGCCAAAATTCAGAAAATCTGCTAGTGACATATGTAAATGAAAATGTTAAATCTTTGGAGCTGAATTCCAAAGATGGTTCACCAATATCTATATTACATTCTAATAAATTTGATTCTTTATTATAATTCAATGAGGATGCTTATGCGAAGATAGGTGAAGAACCAATATTTGTCAACAATAACGTATAAGTGGAGGAGCATATTGATGTTGTTGTTTGTATTAATAAACCATTAGCTGATAACAATTTTGGAAGGAATGATTTTGTTAATGAGGATAATTCTTTTAACATAAAGGAATAAAATGTTAAGGATAGGTCTTTATTGATTAAACAAAAGCTTAGTAATAAATTCAAAGCTATGGGCTCTAATGAATATTTATCCAAGGAATATAAGAGGTTATGGTGTTGTGACATTGTTTGGGAGGGGGGGGGAACAACCTAATTACTGGACTCAACAGGGGGGGGGGGGTCTGCTCACCATCTATATCTTAATGCAATCTTTTGGTTCTTGTGGTTTCATATGGCATTAGAATTAGATTTTGAATGTGGAATCTCGTTGTTCAGAATGTTGACATTGATGATGAGATTTATAAGGTTTGGTTTAAAAATTGAATAGGTGGGTTTATGGATGCTTGGAATTGGTGTTATATGTAATGCTTTTTATTTGCATTATGATTAATAGAATTTAAGATTCTTCATTTTTTTTCATTTTTTATCTAATTGGGAACTCTAGGATACTAACCAACCTATTTGGTTATCCAATATTTGGTGTCATCATCATCCCATTTGGTTCAAAATAAGGAAAAGTGGATCTTATTTTTATTATGATATTTTAATATTGCATTTTTTTTCTTTTTCTTTGATTGCTTTTCAATAATGGTTAATTTCCCAATGTTAGGAAAGGAAACTTTTTTTAGTTTTATTTTTCCATTTATAGCTTGTAATAGTTTCTTTTTTATCTTAATGCAATTTACAATTTCTAAAAAAAATTCATATTTTCCTTTCCTGGATAACTCATGCACTTCTAACCATCTGGGACACATAATAAACATTTAGAGATAAGCTCGAATCAATCTTAGCCCATGGATTTATCCCCAAGGTTTTAATTGGTCACTATGTCTTATTTCACTCATAGCATCACATCTTCCTATCCAAAAATCTCTTTAAAGCCTCCATTGCTTCCATTTCATTCCTGGAGCATTCTCCCTTACTTCCCAACTTTTTCTAGCCATTAAAAGCTTATTGAAGAGAAGATCCAAAATCACCTAAAGGCTATTGTTCTTCAAGGCATCTCAACTTTCAATCCAAGTATCCTCTAGGTGTGGGTCCTTATTAGAAGTTGTTCTTCAATCTCCAAGGAAGAGAACATGACCAAGAATAGCCCATGAGATCCACTGGATAGAGTTCTTTTTTAAATCCTAACTCTAAACCTAGGGTTTCTAATAACTTTCAAAATAGGCCATATGAAGCCCCAGAGCTTCATCTAAACATAAATAAACCCTAAAAATTTTTATTAAGTTTAGTTCAGTAAATAACATATATCAAGAAAATGAATATTTCTTCTAAAATTTGTACTAAAGGAAGAAGATGAAAATTGGATTGTCCAAATTGCGTGGATGGTCTAGATCCCATTGGCTGGATCGTTTGATTTGATTAGTTTCACCTGTGTGTGGCTCAAATTACTGACCTACTCAATATGAGCCATCGATCTAAACCGTGTGGATCAGACGACTCATATCATTGCTTACATGGTTAAGTAACCCCGTCACACACCAACACATATTTGACCACCATTGCCATGCTAATGATTGCCAATCTTTGCACAGAATAACATGACCAATCCGCATGCACCACGTGTGGCCATTGCCATCGTTTTTTAATTACAATTTATTTTAAATTTTAAAAAAGCTAGAACTTCAACAATTCATAAAAAATCATTTCTAAGCTAAATTTCATGATCTTGGGCTCTATGGAACCAATGTGATGAGCTCTACATTTTTTTTTTAATTGACAATATTTAGAGAGTAATTTATATTTCAACATCTACTAATTTTCTTTTATTACTCTACAACCATGTGTCATTTAGGACTCAAATTTGGATAGGGTAAACTAGGGGATGTTCCCTATATCTCCTATTTTTTCTTGGGTTTAATGTTGGTTTTGCAGATTTAACTAAAGAAACATTAAAGAGAATTAGTGGCACATTTATTTGTCCACAATAATCTACATTCATAAGTAAATTTTGGAATATCTCTCGTAATACAATTTTGTTTTATTTCTTAGATGAATCAAACACTTTATAAAGAGTCTCTTCAATGACTTATTAATTTTGTTTATTAATTGGGAGATACCCCATCTTGATTCTAGATATTTCCTAATTTTTAGGTACTCATTTTCACTTCAATCCAAAGTTTTTACTATGAGATTCTAAATCATTTACCCTCAACAGTTGTGTCGTGTGTGTAGGGCATCACCACATAAATCCAAGTTTTCATCACTATGATCCAAATCATCTATATTAATTTTGCTATGATACTTTTATATCTTCCCCCTTAATATTATATATAAGACTATGAATATTCTCAAAACACTCCCCTTGAAAATCAGACATAAAATAAATACATAATATCTTTATGGAGTATAATACCCATAGTAATAAACATACATTTAGTAAGAGGATGACACCATTTATATCCTTTCTAATGATTATCATGCAAAAAATGCTGACTTCATTGCTTAAGGCATTAACTTACTTATTGGTGTTAGGTGGATGAATATGAGGAACACATACAAATACATTAGGAGGTATGCTTGGGTCTGCAAGAGCAACATTAGCTCTTACAAGTGTTTGGAAGTGTGTTTTAAAGTTTATAGAATGAGATGAACATAATTGATGAGATATGCGATGGAGAGAAGAGATTTGCCCTAATGGTATAAGATCATGTGAGCCTCGATGTTAGAAATGATAATAAGTTTCAATAATTATCTATTTTTAAATTTGGTCACAATATTCAATTAAGGTACATCCAGACAACTAGTATGTTGGATTAAAGCTACGAGAGTTAAAAAGTTAAAGAAGTTTGTAGCTATGGTATTCCTAGCCATTATCACTTTGTAATAGTTGTATTGTAGCATTATATTTTGTACAAATGGTGCTATAAAACTAATGAAATATCAAGTTAACTTTCGATTTGTGTCTCAACAAACAAGCCATATTATCCAAGTACAATCATAAACAAACGTAACAAATAAAATAAGACGTCCAACATGAAAATTTTACATGAACCTAAACATAAAAAGAATAGGACTTTTTTTTATAAACCAAAGGAAATGTGGCATGATGGCTTTTACAAGTTCACACACATCTTATTTTAAAAAAAAGAAGAAATATCCAAATTCATAAACTTATTGGTGAACAACATTTTTTAAATAACTAATTAAGGCATGTCCCAAAATTCAATGCTTGAGCTAGATCTCAACTATCTTCTTGGATAAACTAGTGCTACCTATTGTCAAATGTTGTCATAATTTGCTAGATTTGAGTCCAACTAATATAGCTTTTCTCTCTTAACATAATAACCAATCATTTATTGAATTTGAATATATTAAACATTTAAAAATCGGGATAAAAAATAGCAACACAATATAAGATAGTTGTGATTTGAGAGACCAACAAAAATATTATAATCTAACAACAACTACTACTATAATATCAATCCTTTATCCCACTATGTGGGGTCGGCTACATGAATTCTTTTCTCCATTGTGTCATGTTAAGAGTCAAATTTTTATTTAAATCTAATAAAGTAATGTCATTTCTAATATTTTCTAACCCCACATAGGGTATAAAAAAATTATAATCTAATGAGGGAATAAAAAACAAAGAATAAAGATGTAAAATGTTGGTAAGATATGATGATCCACTCACAATTACATGGATGGTATTTCCATTATCACAAAAATACAAGGAATTGAGAGTTGTCTAACATCAAATGCCATATGGTCAATCTCACTTGAATAAATTGTCCATGCACTATTTGAAATAATATAGTAAGTGGTGAAGAACTCACCTCTAATATTTATAGTAGTGACCAATGTTTTTTATTTTTTTAGTGGTGACCAATGTTGATCATGTAGGAGAGGCATCATCTTTCTATGTTTGAGCAACTATAGTAGTAGAAGGTGGTTTACATTTTTAATGTTGTGTTTGATCCTATCAATTTAGATATCTAACAAGTTCAAAGTAACATTTTTTTTAAATAAATTGTTTGATTGCAACTAGTGCATTTATATGTAGATTTGTATGAAATGTTAAAATTTATTAGATTTGATGTTTTGGCCTTGGGACAACTGAGCCCATCGATAGTAAGAAATCAAAGCTAAAGCTTCATATGTCATTGCAGGGGATTTGGGCTGGGTTAAGATTTGTTGCATGCTAAGGTTTAATCATAGTTTCCCAATTTTGGGAACTTTTAGAAATGAAAAATTTGAACTGGGAAAATTGGATTTGTGAAATTTGAAAATTTTATAGGGACATGAATTGGGGATCCAATAACAAATATATAGAATATAGGGATTTGGGAATTTGGATTCAAGAAATTTGAAGATAATGAAGAGTATTGGGAACATGATTTGAGGATAACAAAGAGCAGTTTTAAATCCACTCAAGTCTTATGATATTTTGTAAATAACGATTTCAAAATCTGAGAGGAGAGGGTGTACGTGTGGTAATGTGTGGTGATTTCAGGATTTGAGAGAAGGTGGTTTTGAGCTTTAGGAGGATAATAATTGGCAATAATGGTTCACAAAAATTTTTTTGGCTATGATATCACGTTAAAACAAGGGACAAATGATAAAATAAAAACATTGTATCTTATTTCTCACTGTAAACTATAAAAGAGGTTTATAATTTATAGGTGCTAAACAACCAATTATTAGTATTATAATTAAGAAATAAATTATCACATAATTAATGATAATTAGTAATTAAGGAATAAGTCTTGATGGATTCTTGAGATGGATGATCACCTTGTTGTTTATATAGTTAAATCAAATGATTTGTTGAGTTGGGGAATCACCTTGGAGTTGATATAATCATAGCACACTTTTTATTGAAGTGGACATTCTTCTTGCAAGTGATATCTTAATAGAAAAGGGGATCAGGGCATCCGATTGAGAACTAGAGGGAGCAAATTTATGATTTTTTTAAATTAAATGAGGGCCATGGAGGGATTATGTCATCAATCTCAATCTAATTTGTAAATAATAAAATTTAGATGTTAAATATATAAATAAACAAATTATTTTCTTCAGCAAAATTTGAGGGCCTAAGTCTATTGCATTCACTATGAAAGATAATTACAAGCATGCTGAAAGCAAAGCTATACCTCAAAAGATAGAAAAAATTACAAGAGCATAAGAAACAATTATGTAGTGCTAAAAAACATATCAGAGAGAAGAAAAGAAGCATAACTTCCAAAACCTCTCAATGACATGCACAAAACACGATAATATAACATATGCTAAATGATACGAATTTTGTCGTATGAGCATTTGAACTCAAATTTTAGAATAAATTTGATATCAACAAGAAGTAGAGGTCCATGGCAAAATTTTATAAAATATTAAAGGTGTAATTATATTGAAAGAGAACATAATTAGTAGATTCAGGAAGATCATTACAAAAATTACAACATCTTAGAACTTGAATATTAAGTTGAAGTAATATATATGTTATTTAAGGCTTCATTTAAGATGATTTTTTTACTGCTCTTTAAAGTAGCTTTTTAATAATTTTTTTTTTTTTACTTTGAGAAGCAGTAAGAAACCCCTCACAAATAAAGCCCATTTCTCATAACTAAAATCAATTAAGCAAAAAATTGAGAATCACATAGCATAACTCTTATGCAAGATGTAATAAAACCATGAATTATATTGCTCATTTTCACGGCAAATTATTTTGTGCGGACCCTGGATGCAAGCTTGCGTCCGGATTGGTACGCTTTTATTGTACTTTTGCAAAAGGGCGGATAATACATAATTTTAATTGTATATTAGCTGCAATTTTACTACCTTTTTACTGAGTATTTGAAAAGTACAATAAAAGAGCATCAAATAATTAATGAGTAAGATATTTGCTATGCTTTTGATGTATTTTTACAAATATCAACAAAAGAATATCTAATATGAAATTAAAATTATGTACTGGCTGCCCTTTTATAAAAATACATAAAAAATATAATAAAAATGCAGCACTCTGGAGCCGCACATAATAATTTGCCCATTTGCACACTAGGAATTAATGAAGATCTTAAATGAGGATTTAACCATACCGTTCCAGCTAATATAGTCCGGACCATCAGCGCAAATAAAACAACTTCAAGTGCTTTATACGTAAGTCGTGAAGAAAGCATCGGAAATACAATATTTTTTTTCTTAATATATATTGTACTAGTTTGGCAGTGAGGCCAAGCATGTTCACCGTGACCAAAAGTCTTCCCTTGGACTGCAGGCTTCGCATCTCTCTGGCTTCACTCCGGCGGTAGAAGACAGTGGCGACGATGGATCAGTGGATGAAGAAGTTCAAGGACAGCGGCGTCACTTACGCCTATCTCATCCTCTACATTGCCATATCAAGTGGTCAAATCTTCTTCAACAAGGTATATTTTTCTATCTCCTTTCTGAACCCCTCGCAGGTTTGCAAATTACTTTGGTTTGTATCTCTGATTGCCATTCTGCTGCTATTTATGCGAATCTGCTGAGTCCCGTGAAGCAAGGGTCGTTAGAGGATATAGAAGAGCAGCTGCCTTGTCAAGTGCTCAGATGTGTTCGGTTAATCAATATGAATTGGAGTTGCGTGGGTTATCGAATTTCAGTTTCATTGCATGGCTAGGGCCTTATAGGAGTTATAATTTTCGTGTACTTCTATTAGTGGTTTAGTTAGGTAAAGTTGGTTTTTATCTATTCAGCGAAGCTTAAATTGGGGAATCCTAAAACGAAACTTCTTTAAATTGGTTTAGGGTTCTGATAACATTAGCCTAGATCGCCAAAACTGAACCCCTGAGATTTCCTTGATTATTATAATATCTTTAAAATGTCGTTCTTGTTGTCATTAAAGCAAAGGACTCAATGGTGACTAAGAACAAATAACTTAAGGGGCTATTCGGTTACAAGCATGATTTAAACTCAAATTTAGCAAATCCTACAAATCCAAATTTAGCAAATCCTACAAATCCAAATTTAGTAAATCTTGATAGGACTAAAACCTAAAAATCGTTTGGCATGCCCACCATTAAATATTGCTACTTCTTGCTAAAATGTTTAACTATTTGCTTCAGGATTTGAGATTTTAAAGAGAAAAAGTCTTTAAATCCATTAAATCATGTCAAAGATTTAATAAATTTGATATAACCATTAATGCAGCTGAATATGATTTAAAAAAATGCTAGGATATTCTATTTGGCAAGATTTAAGCAAAATCTTGCTCAATGATGCCTAAAATAGGATACCAAATAGCCCCATAATTTTTTTTGTTTGATTATATGTCATTGCCTATGAAGCATCATGTAAGAGATTTAGGTTGTCAAATTAAAATTCAAATTTCTTTAGGGTTTAATTTATATGAAATGCATAAGCCTCCTTTTCTTGTAGGTTGCATAGGGGATTTATTTATAGTGGAAACAACTAAATCTAGGATGTTTTTGCACAATAGTGCCCTCTCTTCATCTTTGAAAATAAAACTTGAAATTGTTTTAAGCTGACCTACAAACCTATTACTGCAGTGGGTTTTGTCTTCGAAGGAAATCAACTTCCCTTATCCAGTGGCATTGACGTTGTTGCACATGATTTTTTCTTCTGTGCTGTGCTTTATCCTAACTAAAGTTCTAAAGGTACTTTTTTTAGCAATCTTCTTGTGCATGTTTTTTTTTCCTCTATTATTTGCTAGTGGTATAATTGGACGTGATTAATTTGATTATAAGAATCGTTTCTTAGCCTATTCCTCATTTCACAGTACTTTATACTGGTCTTCATTGTTTCTTTTTTTTTTTTCCTTCAGATTATAAAGATTGAGGAAGGAGTGACACCAGAAATGTGAGTATGGAGCAATGTTGATTATGTCATTATTAACGCATATGCTATAGCTCATTTAATTTTGAATGTTTTTGTCAATGGAATAAATATTTGTTGTGACACAACTTTTATTATTTTAAACTTCAATTGATCTATCATAATGGAAAAAAGTTTCTGATGCCTTTTGTTTGAATTGAAGCTTCCAGTAAAAATATGGCCATATGGGTAATATAATGACGTGCATAATGGAACACACAAAATGATATGTGAAGTTAATCTTCGAAATCTTTAGATTATAACCGGTTTGCTTGTTTCAAAAGGTTTTGTTCGAGAGATTTTTATTTTCTTACTTTTCAGTTTTCACAAGTCTAAAGTAAACCCTTACCAAAAGAGGAGGGCCAGTTCTTCATAGTCTAGCTAAGAGCATTTAGCACTTCACATTCTATTTGAGAACTAATGAAGGATTACAAAACTTATGCATGCAAGTATAAATTCCATCAGCATTGAAGCTTCTCATTCTGAGAATTTATTCATATTTTTAATGGAAAAAAATGATTACCAAAAATGTAAAGTTGAATTCAAGAGAAAAATTGGCTGCACATCATTATATAAAAGTTATGAACGTGCATTTTAGAAGTGTAAATAAAGCAATCAAAATAGTTAATTGTCCTTGGATGAGATGAGGGAATTTGAAAGATGGCTTGTTAATGTTCCAGGATAAGTTGGCAATGGAGTTTCATTAAACTTTAAAGTTGAATGTTTCTTACAACAACAATATCAAACCTTTATCCCGTTGCAAGGGGTTGGCTATATGAATAGGTTTTCTCTATTATGTCCTATTAAGAGTCAAATTCTCATTTAAATCCAATAAAAAAAGGTCATTTCTAATACTTTATGACCAAACCTTTTTAGGCCTACCTCTCTCTATCTTAACATAGGCTAGATCTAATACATCTACTCTCATAACCGGGCATCGGAAATCCGACGCTTAATGTGACCAAATCATCTAAGACGATTCTCTCTAATCTTATCTGTCACTAGAGTTAGTCCAATCTTATCACTTATTCGTATTCTCTCTAAGTGTAAAGCCACTCATCCACCTAAGCATCCTCATATCTGCAACACTTAATTTAATTTTATGCTTCTCTTTTAAGGGCCAACATTTTGCGTCATAAAGGATTGCAAGTCTCACCACCATCTTATAAAATATTCACTTAAGTTTGAGGGATACTTTTCTATCACACAATAGGTACGATGCATTCCTCCACTTCAACCATCCAACTTGAATTCTACTAATACTTTTATCATTTATTTCACCATCACTTTGAACAATAGACCCGAGATATCTAAAATATGAACTCTTTTTAATGATTAGATCACCCAATGTCACAAACCCACCACTAGATCAATTTCTACTAAAATTACACTGTATGTATTCAATTTTATATCTACTCAAACGAAAGCCTTTAGACTTTAAGGTTGACCTCCATAGTTCAAGTTTTTCCTTCTACTCACTCTCTAGTCTTATCAATAAGAAAAATATCATTAGCAAAGAGCATACACTAGGTATTGTCATAGACATTTTACAAGATTTCAAAAGTAGATTGTATATAAGAGACTTGGTTGTGAGGACTGTTATGAAAAATCAATGCACTTCTAAAGAGATAAAAAAAAATCCTGAAATTTATTGATGGATGCATGAAATGAAAGGAATCTGTTAGTGGAGAAAAGCTTGGTGAAGTAGGACCACTTGATGTGACTAGCTCCTCTAAAAGTGAATTGATGGAGAAGAAAAATAATATTTATGATGCAGCTAAAAAGAGGGAAGGGGAATGTGTATTCAATAAAGGCGTTTTAGAGGGAGGAGAAGAGGAAGAACCTGAATCTCTTGGACATAATCAAGAGAGGAAAGGAGGAGTAAGAGGGGATGATTAGCGGCTAAGGTTTATAGGAATCAAATAATGCAAAAATAAATTTAAATTATTTTATTTTCTTAGATCAGTTTCTCTGAGATTGTAAAGAACTCATCTCCCAAAAAGTTGGCTGTTGCACTTTGTGGTAGAGGAAGTTGTGAAATTGGTTCTTGTACATCCTTCGAGGCACCTTCGAGGCACCTTCTGGGATAATGCAAACATACTTGAATAAAACTGTAGGCAACATGTTATTATAAATGCAGTTAACTGAGAATTGTCTTTGATTTTGAATGAAGAATATAATCTCATGACAATGCATTCGTGGTAGAAGTGGAAGCTTAAAATCAAAATTTTGCATGTATACAGAAGAAGAAATTTGTACTACCAATTGTAGATCATCTTGTAGTATTATATGAATTGTCTCACAGACATTGATAATTTATGGAAGTGATGTGAACTGAGGGTGAATCTCAGTTGCATCATCAATTGCTATAGGATGCTTTGGCTTAAGCTTAGATACAATCTCAGTCACTTGCTCAACTTGTGAGGTCATTAGTATTTTTCTAGATTTTCGGATGATCTTGTGGGCATTGTGTTGCTAATTGGACTAGTGATTATAGGAAAATTTGCTGTGTTGCTAACTTTAGAGGACCTCGGCGCAGCCTCAGGTGCATCTACAATCATTGTAGAAGGCTTTGGCTCAAGCTTATGTACAATCTCAATCACTTGCTCAATTTGTGCTTATCATTATCATTTGTCTAATTTTCCAAATGATCCTAATAGGCATTGTGCTGCTCTTTGGACTTATAATTACAGGAGAATTTATTGCATTGCATGCTTAACCTATATAGTGTGGCATATATGTATCTATTTCTATTTAACAAATGACTGGTGAAATGATGAAACATAAGTAGTGGAGGAATGCTGGTCATAATACTGATTATGCTGACATCAAACTTGATATGATGTTGATGTGGGAGATAGATGATTAATTCATTATATTAAGCTTGGCATTGTGGTGAATATGAAGATTGTGTTGATACACCATCATAATGTTAATAAGATCTAACATCAGCATTAAATCCGTAAAGATACTTGTATGTTTCTTCATCCTCCTTATATAAAACTTGCAGACAATAATTTATCCAATCATCTTTAGGAATGTTTAAATTACATCTCATATAAATATCCTAACGGAGATGTTTAATGAACTATATTAATAAAATAATGACAGATGATTCCATAATGAATATTGATAATTTTGCAACTCCATAAGTGATTTGGAGTGTTTATCATTTATTCTCATTGTAAAAGCTATCCTGTGATGATGATCCGCTTTTGACTTGTTTATCAATCAAGATTGAATGACTTAGTTGTTTATTGTGGACCGCAAGAGATAATAGCTGTTATATTATCCTCTGATGTTTGTTTATTTTTATTATGGTATGAAGATAATTCTCTTACATCATGCAACTATCAAGAACTCATGAAAATTGCAAAGTCTTTTCTTCTCTTATTGAGAATTTTTATTTATTTATTATCAATTATAAACTGATAGGGTCAACTAGTTTTCCAAAAATTGCTATTTCTTTGTAGAGGTTATGGGCAGTCTTAATTTGCTTATTAAACACCAGATATGCTACCTCCATTATTCCCATTGGTGCAATGTTTGCAATGACCCTCTGGTTGGGAAACAGTGCATACCTCTACATCTCTGTTGCATTTGCGCAGATGTTGAAAGCTGTTAGTAAGTAACGTCTCTTCACCCCCTTTCTCTTTTTGAACACATTGATAGTTTATTCCCTCTCTTCATCTCTTGATGTGGAAATGTGCTATTTTTTGTGTTGCATTTGTAGTGCCTGTAGCTGTCTTCATTCTTGGAGCTGCAGCTGGTCTTGAAGTGCTGTCTTGCAGAATGTTCCTGATAATGTCCGTCATCAGTTTTGGGGTTATTGTTGCCTCCTATGGGGAAGTCACTGTTAGTTGGGTTGGAGTGGTATATCAGATGGGCGGGGTTGTAGGGGAAGCTCTTAGGCTTATCTTCATGGAAATTTTTGTGAAAAGAAAAGGGATACGCCTGAACTCAATATCAGTGATGTACTATGTCAGTCCATGCAGGTATATTAATTCTCACACCTTTTTTAAGATGATAAATTAGAAAAGTATAATTTGTCTTCATTCGTTAAAAAAATTTTATTCATTCTTTGCAGTGCATTCTGTCTCTTTATCCCATGGTTATTCCTAGACAAACCAAAAATGGATTCAGCTGGGCCCTGGAACTTTCCACCGCTTATATTGTTTCTTAATTGCATCTGCACCTTTGTGCTCAATCTCTCGGTTTTTCTTGTTATCTCAAGGACAAGTGCACTGACTATTCGTGTTGCTGGGGTTGTCAGGGACTGGGTGGTAGTTTTATTATCTGCTGCCCTATTTTCTGATACGAAGTTAACATTTATTAACCTAGTTGGTTATGGAATAGGTATGGTACAGCAAAATCTGACTAAGTTATTATTTTACTATGAGACTGGCCAAATTCATGTATTTGCAAAAGTTTATGGCATGCCTAACTTAACATGATTAACGTTAATTACATATAATGCTATACTTTTTTTTTTTCTTCTGATATTTGTTGGAAGATCATTTTGTCTCAGAAATAATCTCTCTTTCAATGCACCATAAAGGTTATTTTTCAATTCCTCTTTAAATCCTGTATTAGAGCTCATTGGTTGTTTAAGGTAGAAACCATGTTTCACAAATTATTAATTTACTAGATTTTATCATTTGTTTAGATGAAGTTAGGGACAATTTTGTAAAACACATTATGGACTTGTAAGGAGTCATGTTTGTCCAATGTTCAAAGCTCTAGGCACGACTTTAGATGTTTTTCCAGTAAAATGAGACGCTAAAGAAGAAATAGTTAATATCGCTTAATAAATAAATTTTAAATGTGATGATCATTTTTAAGAGCATGAAGTGATAATCATTACATTATAGTAAGATTGGGAAATTATGAATTTTCAGGTTCCTTTATATTCCAAATTCAAACTTCTTAGTAATATATTATCTTAAGCAAGTATGATAAACTGCTAAAGCTGTTGGCATGCATGGACTAGGGGTAATCAAATCTTCCCTGCTATGTACTTTATCCTCACTATCATTCATATATATTTTTTCCATTAATGGAATTCTTGTCTCCCATCTTTTTCTTTTCTCATTACACACATCTTCATCCTCAAGGTTTACTACTCTAAAACTTGACGCCCTTCTTCCCACAGCTTGTGTAACTTATTTCTAAGCGCATATTTATATTTCTTAAACTTGAAGCTGTTGTACCCAAAATTTGTGTAAATTGTTTCCAAGCGCATATGCGTGTTTCTAATACTCCTGATTTCTTGTTTCTCTTCACCTCATGTCAAATTATTATCATTGAAAACTAATCTATAAGCACTTTCCAGACAGCTGGAGCCTAAAGGCAAGACACTCGCTTAGACGTGCCTTAGTGATAGGCTGATAGCATAGTCTTGAAAAGTATTGAGGCACCATAGACTTGTTTTACCTTGCTTCAGCACTTAGGCGAGTGATCAACACACCTTTAACATTACTGGTTAAAGATCAATATTTTTTTTTAAACTCTACAAACACCTTCAAAATCCCTTAAATATGAATATTTCATTTTTACACATTAGTGAAAATGATATCACCGCTTTGCAACTACTTTTGGTAAAGCACAAATAGGTCCCAGTTATATAGGAAATAGGTCTCAATTATATAGGAGTCATATTGGTCCACATTTAAAAAGCAAATCAACATAATTAGATCCCTAACATTGAATGATGATGTCTTAAGATCCTACCGTGGCAAGTTCATCATGTTTGAATTTGATACTTAAAATGCCTAATGTAGAAGCTCATGTGGGGCCTTGAGTCCAAGCAAACAAAAGGAACAACTGAGTTCTTAAATTTCTATGACCTATTTTGACAATCACCTTTGATCTTAAGGGATGAAAGTTGAGAAGATACTGCAAAGAATTGGGGCTCTATTAAGTGAACAATAACTCTCATCTTTACCATGCTGGATTTAGGGCTTTGTGTTGCATTTTTCTAGGGCTTTGATCTTTCATTCTTCTTTTTTTAACTTTTTAATGTTTTTTTTATTGCACCTTCAGTGTGCCATATCATTTAAAAGACTGTTGTAAATATTTTTTGGAGATACCACGTATGAATTATAGCATTTTTTTAAAAAATTATAGAAGCATTTTTGGAGTTTAATTTTTCACTCTAGCATGTCAATTTTCAATGAGCATTTTCTGGGCCCTATGTTTGTAACATAGCATGCAGATCTTGATGCTACTTTGTGAATACATTTATTAAGGTTTTATCGTAAGTTAAGGATTCAACTATATCTTTATAGGGTATTAGTTGAGTTTTTCTCATGTTTCATAAGTTATAAATGGGTTGTGGAAGAAATAAAAAATATGAAGGTTGAAGTACTTAATACTCAATTTTGAGGATGATTTTTTTGGTTTATTGTAAATATATTTGATAGTGAAATTTCCACAACTATCGGAGTTGCTAAACTGATGAATGATATCAACATAATGAAGATGTTGAATGATCATTTTTCAAATGGGCGATATGACATTGATATCTATGTTGAATGTGAAGTAGAGTTGAGCATGCGAAGAGTAAGGGGATTGGTGAATGTGTTTAGAAGCATTCATATTATTTTGAAGGAATTGTCTTAGTAATTATTGATTGTGATCCCGAAGCCATTCTAAGACCTAGTTTAGCATGGATGAAAGGCAGAAAAGCAGAGGAATTACATCATATATCAAGAACAAGGGTTGTTGGGAATGTAAAAAATTCTATCAAGAATGTGATAGGAAGGGGACAGTACTAATAATGCAAATAATGTTATTGAGCTAGAGACAACAACCAGTGGGTCTAACAGCGCAGACTCATCCAAAAATGAAGGTTATGTACCCTAATGAATACTTGAATGAAGAGACTGGTAATCTTGGTGATGATTAGTTTATATAAGAGAGAGTGTTTAAGAAATTGAAGAATCTTCAAGCAAAAGTGATCTCTCTGATAGAAAAAGAAAAAATGTTGGAAAAGAGCCATGAAAGGAATCCCATTTGAGAATAGTAATGATGGCCAAGTTGTTTAGAAGGTTTATCATTTATTTGAAGAAATATGATATGTAAGTGAGATCATCAAGAGAAACAGCTTGGAAGATGGAATTATGTTGAAGAAGATAATGTTGGATGACTCAAAGAGGAATGATAAAAAAATTTCTTATAGAGGTTGTCAATGGTGGATTCATGCATAAATCTTAAATGGAATGCCTTGACCAAAATTGAAATCAACGCTTGTTTCACACAATGGATCACATCGACGTGTCTAGAGCATAAAAATAAGTAGGATAGACACAAATATTGATCAGGTCACGCATAATGGAAAGTTGAGAAATTCATTCAGTGTGAACATAAATGTCAATGGCACAAAATAGCTCTCGCCATGGCGCACGGTGCGGCGCGACGCACCTACGGCCCCATGTGTACGGCGCGGCGCAGGTGTTCAAAATGGCATGCGCTGTTTGCGCCACATCCACGGCATGACACCACATCCACGCCATGGCGTATGGGCGCACGACGCAAAATAGTGCAAGTCATTTTTTTATAATAATTAATATAATTCTAAATATTTTTTTATATTTATTTTTTTTCCAAAGCTTTTATTAAATGATTCGGCCCTAACTCTCTCCCTCTCTCGATTCATCCTCCCCGTCTTTGTCTCTTTTGCTAGCCCACGCCTCCGACCCCCCTCTCCTTCACCTCCTCACACACGACAAGCAAGCCGTCGACAGCTGGAAGAGTCGAAGCCCTCCTGGTAATTAATTGAACTGATTTCTTTATTTTGATTTGATTGATTTTTTTAATAATTAAAATAATAATAATATTATTATAATAATAGTATTATGTTATTAAAATTATATAAATGAATTAGAAGCTCACACGTTGATCCTTTGACTTGCGTGCGTTTTCTCAAAATATGTGCATTTTTTGCCTCGGGCTGCGTGCTGATTTTCTTGCGTGAATTTCATTAGCCAAAATTACAGTCCGTTTAGATATCGTCGAGATGCCAAACGCAACGGTGAAGTTCGTTTTGCGATGGGACATCGTTTTGGCAATGTCAGGCGTCCATTTCAGGTGTCGGTCGTTGACTTCAGTTGCTTTCGCCCAATTTGAATGCGATGAACTCCCTCTCAGGAGAGTTTGATGCTCTGATCGCAATGACGCAGTCCGTTTGGTGATCAGAGGTCGGTTGACCTTTCAAGTGACGCGTCGAGCCCGTCAACCGTCACTTGAGTCGCCAATTTTCGCTCCTTTCGCATGTTTTGAGTGTATTGTTCAACAAATCTCTTAGCCACCACTAGTCCTTTCTTGTTAAAATATTATTATACAAGTTGAACCAAGTATGCTATATATATATATATGTAGAAGGATCCTTTCTTTGAAGGGTCTTAGAAAACTTGAGGAATTTGTCTTTTTTAGAGTTCACTTGGTAAGATGGCCTTCTTAACAAAGGAAGATACTTATGTATGCTTGATGAGACTGATAATATAATACATGCAGTAGGCACATTCATCAAGAACAGTTGTGCACTTTGGAGTGGACGAGAATTTTAAAAAACTTGTAGTGCTGCATATATTAGCCAAAGATACAAGAGGACATGTACAAGTTCATGAAGGAATGCATGGTGCAACAGCTTCAAGCCTGCAAATCGAAAGCTCGAGATGTAGACACTATACCCTTGTGAAGCCATCAATTAATAAGTATTTCCATGCAGTTCTTGGGAAAAGTTTTGAAGAAAAACCAGGCAAAAAATATCTGTGTTATAGGATCACTTCTCCAAGATGACCATTTTGATTGCACGCTGAATAACCATCATCGACGAGGAGGTTGCTTTATTATAATTCCAAATTGTTTAAGCACATTTTGATCCCAATTCCATTGACCAACGGAGATGGATACAAAGTTGAGAAGGAGCATTGCCTTCCGTCCATATAGGTGGATGACCAAATGGAGTTGGTGAACAGTTGATGGTTTGTGGCGACAATAACAACCATTCCAAGACTTGGGATGATAAACTACCTTACCTGCAGTTTGATTTCAATCGTGTTATACATAATGTTGAAGATTTTTTTTGTGGTTTGTTTGAGTTACTTGCCTCAATATATTTGACTTCTACTTCTTCATCACTCTTCATCATCCCCACTACTGATGGTGGAGTTGACGTTAAAAATTTCTTGAAGTCAATCATAAAGTACATATGATGGCGGAAAAACACATGTGAAAGACATAAAAGATGTTCAGAGAAAGATCTGATTATCATCATGTCAAAGCCAACTACCAAGTGTGATATTTCATGGCTTGAATTAAGCAATGGTTAAATCATGGGACAAGGAAAAAAAAAAAAAACAGTAACCAATCTGATATAAGCCATTTCCAATTACCAAGAAAACTAGGGATAATGCTTGCTAACTATAGATTCTACCATACATGAAAATGTATTTGGTGGTCAATGTGGAGAAACTTAAGCCATTCATGGTTTTTTTGCTAGATGTGTATCATGGAGAAGTCTTACCTGCTATGACTGATTTATTGATGGAGCAAAAGGTACCCTTGGAGTAGAACATCCTATCGGAGGAGACAACAAAAAGGTATGGGCTAAAGGAGACTCATCAAATTGGAAATAAGAGTTATTTTTTTAGTGCAACTAAGTCGTAGAAAAAGGAGATTGTGAAACCAGGCTTCCCTCATTTGGAGCTATAATCTAATTAAGAGTGAAAGCCTTAAAGAGGGGGAGCCCATGAATTGGGATTTAGATAATGAGGATGATTGAACATATCATCCATGATCGTGATTTGGGCTCCAAATTTTGAAGGAATTCAAGTGTTCATGATCATTGAAGTTTTGATGGTTTGATTTATTGATGAGGACTATCAATGACAAGTATACTCGAATCATATTTCTGAGATTAAAAATCAATTCAGTGGGAGTTTATGAGTGAAGATGATTTGTCGATTGGAATCATCGTGATTAAGATTAGGAGGTAGGAAATCTTAATCATAGGATGAAGATTGATAGGATACCTGAGATGGCTTGACTAGCCAATCCATGGATCTTTATTTGGTAGGTTGGCTCTATATAGGGATTAATTTAAAATTTCTTTTGATTAGTTTGTTTTATATCCAAAATTTGGGTTTTCTTATTTTTAATCTTATCCCTAATGTAATTGCCTCTTCACAGCATTACCCATCTTTCAAGTACTAGTAGTTTTGAAACTATCCAACCTTGATCTAATACTTTGATGCAAATAATGACTTTGCTTTTCTCATCATAAACTACTTCTATTTGCAGCCATTGCTGGTGTTGTAGCATATAACAATCACAAGCTCAAGAAGGAAGCATCTGGGATTAACACGTCTGGAAACACCAATTCTAGAATTGAAGTGACATCCAATGATTCTCATGTACAGTTGGTTCCTCCAAATGAAGCAAGATAAGAGTTTTTTTGTCTGATTTCTGTATGTATTTCCATTTTCCACACCCTTCAATCAACTTCTTCACTTGTTCAAGTTATATTATTACCCACCGCAGCTTAGCTCAGGTGGGGGGAGCTCGGCTGGGCAAAGCCCAGGTCCCGAGCTCGAATCCCTTGGGCGGCCGTGACAACCTTATGTGTTGGCCTGGGTAAATGGTGTGGGTTGCCTGCTAGGTCGACCGGGGTTTACTCGCCGCGAAGCGGAGGTCCTCGTCACAAAAATAAAAAAGGGTTATATTATTATTGTTGTTTCTAATGTTTGCTTCTTTCCTGCAAAACTCCAGATTACTGGTTTGGAGAAGCCAGCTGCTTAAGCCAAGGAAAGCTGAACAACTTATAGCTGCTTAAAGTGTCCTTACAGATGCCTACTTATCATTTTACTTGTTAAGGTAGATAATTGTGCATCTAACAGTTATTTTAATTTGGTGGAACCTGCTTTGTTTAAGTAGCCCTTCTCAGCCTATTTTGATTTAAGAGTTGAGGAGGAATAGCAGCCCAGAAGCCGAGAGAGCAAGGGGAAAATAAGTCGTTATTTCTTTTTTTTTAACGAAATATTGATTCATTCTAGGGCATCTTATTATTCATAATTTATTTTAAACGTTGTTCTGATGAATGGGTGGGTGGCTTCTGTTGCTATATTCTATAGAATTATCGTTCAAATCCACCTTTTTTATCATTATTTTTCACAATTTATTTATAATTTATTAAAAGCATTGTGTGATTAATTTATTAAAAACATTAAGATATTTATTTATTCAAAATTTAATTGCAAACCTTTGTTTTCATATTTGATAATTTTAGATGGAAAATTTGACTTTAGATCATCTAATTAGAATTGGAGAAATTCTTATTCGTTTTATTAAAAAAGTCTAAAAGTTCATTCAAAATAAAATTATCCCCAATAAACCTTAATATTTTGCCTTATTTGTGTCGATTTTTGCTTTTTTTTTGCCATTTTTATACTAGAAAATTACTATATTAATTATTTATTCTTCTTACAAATTTTACAAAATTAATTCAAAATAACCCTACAAAATTTATATTAATTGTTTATTTGTTATATATATATATAGCTTAAAAAAGAAATTTCCTTAATTTTACAAAATAGCCCTACAAAATTTGCAATTCCTACCTACAGATGTGGCATAGTGAGCCAACAAAAAACCACTAGTTATAACCAGCTACAACTGACGGTTAACCGAAGAATTCTAATCTCAAAATGAAGCTCATGAAATCACTATAAAAACACAATATTGTTAAATAACTGTACTAAAAAAGCTCTAAAATAGAATATAAACGATTCAGTTTGATTACTTTAATCTCAAAATATTTCATTATTTCAATTTTGTCTATCAACCCTACAAAATTGATCTAAAATAACCTCATATTATAATTATAATATAAAATTAATCTAAATTTAATCCTTTAACAATATAAAACTAATTTCAATTTAACACCAAAAGAACTATTTTGAATTAATTTTCCATAGTTGAAAGAGTAAATTAAATCAATATAGTATTATGAGACTACGGTTTTGTATGGAGCAATTTTTTTACTGCTTCATAAAACAGTTTTTTAGCATAAAAAATTTAATATTTATACAAGAAAACTACTTTAAAAACAGAACAAACCCTAAATTAATCATTTAGGAATGATCAAAAGACTATTTTGAAATGATCATGAAGCGAGCACACAGATTGGAACAAAAGAATTAGAATAATAAATGATGATTGAAATTACTCATACTTTCTTTAATCAACCCAAATCTATCAAGATGCAAATATTTGAAGGCCATTGGTTTGGCAAAGCATGGCATGTTTCAACTTCCAGAAACATTGCAGCCATGTCCACCACATAGCTTATAGCAGTTAATCGAAAAACATCTATTAATGCCAAAGATCAAAGATGTGATAGTTTTGAAAAAAGGATAACTAAAATTCAAAAAGATTACATCATTTCACACAGCAAGCAATACCAAGAATAAGAGACATTTGGCTAACATAGTCAATAAAAGTTCGTTAAAAGAGTCAAGAAGTTGATGGCATCAAAGGTCTAATCAGAAAGATGATTGCCCCAATTCCAGCTGATTGTCTTCGGCTCCTGTATTGGGCAATTTCACAAAGTGTCAGTGCTGAAACTAACAGACTGTAAGCAACTGATGCTCATAAAAATAGTTACATACAAAAAGTGACCGTTTCGTTTGGGACAACTTTCTTATTATTTTTTAAAACAGTTTTCTAGTACAAAATTTATAGTTCAAAAATTTTCTATGCTAAAAAAATGCTTTAGAAAGCAATTAGAAAACCGTCCCAAACGAAACTTAGACAAACTTCCTCTTGAAGAATTCATTTTATGCTAAAATATCTCATGTAGATGTTCTCACTAATGGCAATAGGATGTAGTCATCAATTGAATTTATTTTATTTTATTTGGGTACTTGGCCACACGCAGAAACTATTCGCTCAGGTTAAGAAGCTACTTGCCAGCATTCATTCAGACAAGTCAACAACTTCAATCAATCAAGTCATCAACTTCACAAGTGACTTGGAGACTTCAATTTTTTTACTGCTTATTGAAGCAACTTTTTAGTATAAAAATTAAAATTTTTGTATTAAAAAGCTACTTAAAAAAGCAGAAAAAGGTTGTCCCAAATGAAATACTAATCGACTTCACCCAATAAGTTGGTGAGACTTTAACTAATGATAGCCCCAATCAATCATCCACGTGTACTCTTATGTATTTAGGTTTCATGTTTCATGTACTTGTATGACAAAACTTTTCATGTATTTTCCAATGATCGTATAGCTTAAGCTTAACTTCTTCTTTAGTGGAAAGCCCTGTTCTGAACCTATAAATAAGGGGTAAAGTCTATACTTCCAGCAATCTAGTGAAATCCTCTTCACTCTTGCTTCTCTTTTTCTCTATCTATTTTTTGTTCAGTATGCCTAGTGAGTTTTGTGCGTAAGATTTTGGTGTTGCTTACAAACAAATTTGAATTCAACACCAACTATTTTGAGGAATCATAGCCCTACATGACTTGCCTAATTAATGACCTATATTCTGCAAGTAATATTACACGTAGCACGTCACTTTTATTTCAATATTTCAGAGGAAACAAGACGGAAGAAAAGCAGGCAAAAAGCCTGACTCCAGCTAACCCATAGACCTGGTAAATGACCAGTGAAAATGCATTACTTGTTGAGAACTAAGGCTTCGTTCGGAACGGCTTTCTTACTGCTTCTTAAAGTAACTTTTTAGTCCAAAAACTAATTTTTTTAACTACAAAGCTACTTTAAAAAGTAGTAAAAAAGCCGTCCCAAATAAAGTCGTGTCTTCAATTGCCATGAGAATGGATGTGTTACAGTATGAGATCATACTGAAAAGTGATTTCAAACAACTAAAATAGTGAAAGGAATCCAAGTGGTGTCATTGTCATATCATAATTATTAATCTCGTTCGAACTTAGTGACAGACAAACTCCATTTTGAAATGATAATTTTCTATACACCGTACAAGATTCCCTATTAAACACATTAACGTTATGAAGATAACTCCATTTTGAATATTTGGTATACTTTATTCCTATAGGCTGAAGCTTTAAAAAGCTTCCATACAATCACAAACGAAATGGAACCTGCAATATTCTTCCATTTGTTCATGAACCTTAGTGCTAGCATGTTAAAGACCAAGCAGCACATTTTACAATGCATTACCTCAGTCCTCAATTCAAATGGTTATAAGGCCAGTAGTTTACATGGATCCAATGTTGCGAAATCTCTGGGTAGTGTCTTATCTAAAACCCAATCTGCCTTCTGAAAATTCCCTCGGGATCACACATCCCAAAATTGGAATTTTTCGGAGCCCACAGTTGAGTACATATTCTATAGAAGAAAGTAGAGTGGTAAAAACTGTGGGTTTAGAAGAAAACTTAGGCTTCGTTTGGAACAGCTTTTTTGCTGCTTCTTAAATCAGCTTTCTAGTATAAAAACAAATTGTACTAAAAAATTGCTTTGAGAAGTAATAAGAAAGCCATCCCAAATAAAGCCTTAAGCACAATATTAGCTTTGACCTCTGTAAGTGGTACTGCCTCTGCCCATAGACAGTAATCTATCACTGAAAGAATAATACTACTTTGTTATCTTTTAAAACTATTCTAGGCTCCTAATATCATATTAAAATTGCTATTTCAAATACATGCATCACCAAAATGCTTGGCAAAGCTTTCTCTTGACATCTATTCAATTCCATTATGTCACATTAAAGTAATCTTAGGTTCGAGATGATATATGAAGCATGAATATCAGTATCAAGACATGGAGAAGACAAGACAAACATATTATGGATAAAATATTATCTTTTATAAATTATCATTACAAAATATATAAATAAAACACATGAGCAAATATTATTCTATAACAAACATCAAGTATAGCATCATACATTATACATACAAAGATTAGAAAGCAAATAAAAAGAAGTCATTCTCCTAATATTGACCGTAAAAAGAAACGAAAATTACTAGATTGGAAATGGAAAAACTCTAAACCTTTATTATTAAAAAATGAAATCAAATTAGTTCTTTGAGAAAACCTAAACTATAAAGATTTGATGCAAAGTAAAATTTTAAAGATAAAGAAAATAACCAAAAAAATGAGTACCATTTATACCAATTTAGGATTAGAGCCAGCAAAAAGAAGAGAAAGAGCAAGCCAATGAGTTCAAAATGTCCTAAAGCATCACAAGGAATATGGAGAGTGTCATTGGAATGAGAACTAGTGAAGTAGAACATTATGGCGTAGCAGCAAGCTTGGTGGAGAAGCTCAATTCTGAAGGCTCAATAAAGGAGCAGTCTCGACACTCAACATAGGAGCAAAACTTAAGGGTTTGATAGAAGATCACAAGAGAATTAGAGATTGTAAAAAGGAAAGAGCAAGAAGAAGAACCTGAACCCAGAGGAAATTGGTTGGTCATGGGAGTTGAAATGGGGTTTTAATAACATTGAATTGAACCAACATAATTCTTAACTGAACTAGAAGGCATTGAATTGAAAAATGCTTAAAATATATTTTATATCTTGTGCATGCTTGTTTCATGTTGTGGTCTCTGGCTCATACTTGACTCTAATTTTGAAAAGTACTCAAACATTATTTTAGGCATCTACTTGTGTTCGATCTTCATTAAGAATGATCGACCCAATATGTAGATACAAAAGCGAGTTCATGCCATCGAACCCATGGGTGATTGTGTGGTGACAAATTTCTAAAAATGTTAAAAAGCTCTCTATTTTACTATAAGGGCAAGAAATGCCCCTAAAAAACATTCCCTAAGCCTATGGTGCTACAGACATCAGGTCGCATAAAATGCCATCCATCTCACTAGAAGGGTAAGAAATGACCTTAAAAGCAGTCCCCAAGCTTATAGATCCATAGATTTGTGTAAGGATGCATGCGATCCTACATCTTAACATAGTTTGATGCGAGAAGAGAGACGCGCATCCACATCAAGATGCGCCTCTTGTCCGAAAAAAATGTACAAGAGGTTACATTGTATTGTTCTATTGTGTAACAAATTAACATCTTATTCAGAAAACATTGCAATCACTAATACACCTGATACATGTTATTCTTAGTACAATGGGGAGGGCCCCAATTTATCTATATTGTTACTTTTTTGCAAGTATTATCTTTAAAACTCATACATGCTTTACGGTGGGGAGGTTCTGCTTTCACTTAGGTGCTTTGGATATCACCCATATATGCCATTCTTATTGTGATGGGAGGGTCATTTTGTGTATGTCACATCACCCACAACCCTAATTCAAGCCTAACAACATAGGTTAGAGCGTTGCCAAATTTCTTTTCTAAGAAAATCTAAATATCCCCACACTATATATGCATTGAAGAACATTAGTCAATATGGAAATGAAGAAAATGAACAAATATTATAAATAGCACAAGTAGGAAACATTAGTACGCATTAAAAAGGCAATATAAACAATATAAATCAAGAAACATAACTTAATCTATAGGGTAATGTCATAAGTCCTATTTTTCTAAGTTTAATCATCCACAACACAAGAATTGGAGTTGACAAGACTTCATTGTTGACAAATATTTTAGCAATAAATTCAATTGCGATCAAAAGAATGACTAATAATGTTTGCTTTCAATCTTAAAAAAAAAACTAGTATTATTGTAAATTAGGAATCAAATATTCGACCATGAAATTTGTTAAATTATGTTCTTTCATTTGTATATGATATTCAAAATCTCTTGTAAAGAAAGTTCGTTTAAAAAATGAGAAGTATAGGGCTACCTTGCCTATATGGCAGTCTATAAATTCAATGTTCAAACACAATTCTTTGCAAACAAGCCGAGTATAGTTGATAAGGTTTAAAGCAGCAAAATTCAATCAACAACCCTTATGATTTGCATGCTTATTGCACATAACAATTTGAGGAGTCTATTCTCACAGTCATATCCCCAACCATAACAACATTATTCAAACGTTATACACTGATAATGGCTATGTTGACAATAAATCTCAACCAGTGGAACTTCTATTATCAAAATATTTGTAAAATTCAAAGCAAACTACTTCGGGCTCAAGCTCTTATAATTAAAAAAATAAAAATGCTAAAAATACTTTATAAAACCCAAAATGTACACAAAATATTTTGCTTCAAATTTAAAGCAAATATATTTACATCCTCCACATCAGATAGTTGAAGATAAAAAAATTACGTATGAACAAAGCTCATGAAGAGCAAATGCCATAATAAATGTATAAAGGGTATATTGATGCAAACTTTGCATGATCACTAGTGAATAAGAAATCTACAATTAGATAATCTATATGTTTTAGAAGAAATCTCATAACATTGAGTAGCAACAAATGACCCTTTATTTTAAGATCTAGCACTTAGTCTAAATTTAGAAACATTGTAAAAAGAATCTGTGAGCTTGTGCGATCAAAATTATTTTGTAAGAATTAAAAATCACATGAGAAGAAATAATAAAAATATACTGTGACAATAAATTTGTCATGAACATTGCAAATAATCTAATCCAACATGATTGCACTAAGGATATGAAGGTGGATAAACATTTCCTAAAGGGAAAAAAAAAACTAAAAAATGGGTTGATCTGCACTTCATATGTGCCAACAGGAGACATTTTCACCATAGGACTTTACAATCCCACGTTCAAAAATATTGCAAGCAAATTTGGAAAAATAGATTTATACCATTCAATTTGAGGGGGACTGTTGAAAGATCAAAAGATTCATAAGTTAACCAATCTTTGTATAAATCCTTGAGCACATGAATTAAGGGTTTTAACCATCAAACCAATGATCTTATGGCCCTTAAATTGCAATTCAAAAATATTGTAAGCAAACTTGGAATAATAAATTTATACCATTCAATTTGAGGGGTGATGTTGAAGACTCAAGAGATTCATAAGTTAACCAATCTTTGTATAAATCCTTGAGCATATGAATTAAGGGTTCTAACCATTAAACCAATTATCTTATGACCCTTAAATTGCAATTCATATGCCTACTCTTTCTAATCTAGCCATTGGCCCCTTTTGGAGACTTTTTTTTCTTTTTATACAATTAGCTTTGATTTATTCGAATGGTAAGTTTTTTAGAAGTCCATAAATACTTCCACATTTTATACATAATTCAACAATAAAATTCAAAATAATTTTTTAAACTTTTCTACATAGTAATAAAATCTAAAGTAGTTTTTTCCACTTTTCTACAGTAGTCTCCTTAGAAAATAACTCCAACAAAATACTTCCAAATGAACCAAAATGATATACTCAGGAAGAAAGAAAAAGAGTTCAACATTAAATCAAAATATGCTCAACCATCCTAATCCGTGCAAGATCATGATGTCTACCCTTGAAATTCAAACCCATCATGGTATTACACTTCCTATTGTATTAGGAAAAAAAAAAAACTAAACATGCACTCAACATCTAATTACATACTTCATTTAATATTTCTAATTGAGACGAGCAATATTAAGACGCCAAAAACTATCTAAGAAGCACCTAAAAATAAATAAAAAAATCATGCTTAGAGAAATGAGAGTCCTAAAGCAGAATCATATATAAGAGAAAGTGGAGTTTCCAAATGGAAAAATAAATGTTAAATATAATGTAAATGGGACACTTGAAAGATATAAAGCTAAACTCATGGCAAAGACTAAACTTGGACCTATGAAGTGGATCATGGAGAAACATTTGCACCAATCACAAAGCTAAATATTATTCAAATACTTCTATCCTTGGCCGTCAACCTCAACTAGTCCTTACAAACTAGAAGAAGAAGAAGCCTTTATGGAACCTACACTAAAATTTAATGCTAATCATGCATGCGGGATGAAGAAAACACTATACAGGCTAAACAATCCTTAAGGTATGATTTGGGAGATTTACTAAAAGCCATGGAAAGGATGAAATTCAAATAAAGCATTGGAGATCACATTCTATTCATAAAGAAAGCAAATCAAGGCAAAATTATGATTCTCATAATGTATGTGGTAGACATGATCTTAATAAGAGATGATTTCAAAGAAATAAGAAGTTAAAGATCAATTAACCAAAAAATTGAAGTAAAAGATTTAGGAAAGATTAAATATTTACTTGGAATTGAATGGCCCACTCAAAGCCTGGGATAGTCATCTCTAAACAAAAATATATCCTCGATTAGAAGATAGGTATAATGAGATGCATGAATGGTCTAGCATGTCCAAGAGAGGGTGAATTTTTGTGAAAATAAAAAAAGTGTTGAAAAATTAATAATTCTACTCGTTTAAATAATAAAAACTGAAATTAATTATCTTTCATGGAAAATGATGAACAAAAGGTTTTTGTATTAAAGAAATGTTTTTTAAATGATTTAAAAACTCTTCTCAAATATCACAACACAAGATTTCTGTTTTTAAAAAAATAATTTTCAGATCATTCAAAACTTTTGTCAAATCTCAAAACAAAAGCAAACAATTTAACATATTTCCAGATATTATCGCAGAACATTGCAGGAAGTAAAAGTACTAAAAAGCAAAAGTGCAAAAAATAAAAAATAAGCAAAGTGATGTATAGTGGTTTAGCCACCAACAGCCTACATTCACTTCCCGAGTCCTCTCAGGATTTTTTACTACTCTCTCCTTCTAGTACCACAAGGTGGAAAAGCTCTCTCTTTTGTAAATAATGCAGAAACTTTACAATTACTTCTACTCTAAGCAAGAAGGCATCTATTCATAGCCTCATGACTAGGTAAACATAATCTTTATAATTTTTTTTGAGATCTCAGACCTCCCACAATTAATAAACAAAGGCTCTCAATCAATTGAATTTACAAACACGAGGATTAGGAGTTCAAAAGAAGAAACTGACCATGATATATTTTCACAATTTCTAATACTAGAAACTCTCTCAATGATTACAAAAGGTGGCTAATAAGTTTCATGTAGTTCTATCTCTTTTCCGTCTAGGATTTAGTATAAATATTTATATTAAGTGCATCAATTATTAATTCAAACCCGAAGGATGCTTAAACAGAATAGAAGTTATTTACTGGTTGATCATACAGTGCTATCAATTAAATTTAAAACATACTTAGCCATTTGAATTAGCATGTGATCAAATACTTAAAGAAGCGTATCATCAAGTATGATATATATTGTATAATTGTTCGAAAACTGAAATACGCAATTAATGCTTAATTGATTATGTGGATTTGATAAAGACAAATATGTTGATTGTACAATATGATGTTAATTGTATAGTTCGGTTAGTTTAAAATTTTAAATTAGACTACTTGATATGAACAAATCTTATCAATATTTTTTTCAAAATAATATAGATGGTAAAATACAATTCATATTGTAGACACAAGATAAGGTTGCATTTATTAACATATCTTCTAGTCTTAAAAAATGAACTATCTATAGTTTTGAAAACGAACCTGATTGCACAGTACGATTTATAATTGCATAGTCTAATCAGATTTAGATAATTCTTAAGTTCTAATTGATGGTATAATATGCTATATGATCCTACATTACCATAAATTAAGATTAATTTCACAATATTTTTTGGTGAGATTTTATTTGTAATTTTGTACTCAATTCCCTTGTGCATGTACTGGTCAACTAAGCAACCTCAACACCTAAAAATATAATACTACAAAGACTAAAAAATTTTTTGCACCCGGAAGCACATCTTGAAATCAATCGAGCTAGCTTAAGTTGCTCATACCAGATTGAGTCAATTGGACAACATGCTTCCTTTGAGTCATGTATGTGCTTATGTGTATACTTTTTTCATGAATTTTCTCCTCTAACTTTCACTTGAAATGTTAACACTTATACCAGCACAAACATTTTTAAACAATGTTGGCTCAAATTAGATTTTTCTTGTAAACACCAAAATATTTAATACGATTCTTAAGTTCATGGAATTAACTATGTACGCCCTCAGAAGTTCCAATTGACTACTTTCACAAACGTAGAGAGGCAAACAATAGCCTAGAAGTTGTTGGAAGGAGGCATCCGCGATGTAATAGTATCATAGTGAAATCAAAATGAAGATACAAATATAATTGGAATAAGCTATAATTGATTCTATAGTGACATGTTACCTTATGATTATAATAATAAACACATTTTAAGAAATAAGTAGAAGAACTATAGCAAAAACATATAAAAAAAACATTTTAAGGAGCGCCAAAAAGAAAATACTACTAAGATTTATAACAATCATAAGAAAGTTAGAAGTTTTGCGAAGAATTAAATTAGCTAAGAAAGAGATACGAGAACTGGAGACTATAATAATACGACACCAACTAAAAATCAAGACATTATAAAGCTAGGTAAGTTATTTTGAGAAATTAATAAATTTAAAATTTTGGAGAATAATTATTTTATGGAAAAGACAAAATAATGGATTATATTATAAATTGTTTAAAAAATTACGTTAGCTTACAAGAAGATGCATAGAGATATTTTTTTTCTTATCTTTTGTCCTAAAATGATAGTTATTAAAATATGAAATCATAGGTAATATTAGAGAAGTTTGGAGCCAAAATCTTGCCAATTAAATTTTTTGAAGACTTATAAGAAGCTTATTGATTATAAAAGTATCTTGGTGCTAATAGACAAGACAATAGATGTGTCGAGGATTATCTTAATTATAGTAAAAATAAATTTATGTTAATAAAATTATGAGTAGAAAATGAAATATAAACATAGAAAAATAACATCAATATTAGAAAATCAACTTGATTTTACACTACATATATTCGGTTTTATATCTACTCAAACGAAAACCTTTAGACTCTAAAGTTGACCTCCATGATTCAGGTTTACCTTCAACTCCATGTCTAATCTTATCAACAAGAAGAATATCATCAACAAAAATCATACATCAGGGTAGGGGTATCAATTATTAACCCGACCTGATAACTTGAATAAAAAAATCCGGGTTTGGGTCGACGTGTTTAACAACCGAGTCAGGTTTAGGTTCCAATTTATGACCCGTTTGAAAAATTGGGTTGAGTCCGGGTCAACTAGCTAACTCGAATATGACCAGAGTTCTGGCTGCCCACCTGCAATCCTGCACCCACACAAGCTTTGATGCTCCGCTGCGTTGCCTGTGCATATGCACTGCACCAACATCCTGAGTACCAGCACATGCGTTCAAATTTGATACTCGCGCTCATGCCTTGCCCTTGCCCGTTCACATCGCGCACCTCGCATCCGCACTCACCCGCTAGCCCGCACCCTCGATTGCCTACTGCCCTGCTCGCAACCCGGGTTAGTGAGTCGGGTCGGGCAACCCATAACCCGACAGGTTGGGTCTAGGTCTGAATTCCTGACCAATTTGCCTAATCGGGTTGAGCTTGGGTTGGATTAGTTGAAGGTTGGTCAATTTCGGATTGGACTTGAATCCAACCCTAAAATCCATTTTGACACCCTTATACTAGGGTACCAACCTCTTGCAAATGTCTAGTGTATGGGGTATTAATACTTGGCCCGACCCAAAACTTGACTTGAAAAATTTTAGATTTTGGTCAACCCGTTTGCTAGATGGAACAAATTCGAGTTCAAGATTTTGATCCGTTTTTAAAATCGTATAACTTTTTATATTTTTATAGAGATTGAGATTATGAACGTTTTGAGTATTTATTTTTAAATTTTTTTCAACTAAATGTAAAAATAATAGCGATTTTTGTCAATTCAAAAATTTATTTTGACATACTTAAAACTTAAAAATTGTTACTACATATAATATTTGGTAATTTTGTTAATTACTAAAAATACGATTTTTTTTTCGGTAGAATTTTTTATTTCTTACTATTAAGATATTTTGTTAAAAAATTTATTGCTTACTCTTAAGATATTTTTTATTGCTTACTATTCAAAAATTTATTTTGACATACTTAAAACTTAAAAAATGTTACTACATAATATTTGGTAATTTTGTTAATTTCTAAAAATAAGATTTTTTTTTCAGTAGAATTTTTTATTGCCTAATATTAAGATATTTTGACACTTTATGAATTAAGCCCAATTATACTTTATTTATTACAATGCATTGAAAATGAATGTATGTGGTTGAATAATAGCTCGTCGTTATTACTATTATAGTATTGTGATAATAATGTGTGAAAAAAAATAAATAAAAACTGGTTATTCACTGACGTTGACATTGGAGACTAATTAACCTGTATAGAATACTAGGCTAAAGAGCTTTCCTTCAAATATTGTGGTTGATGTTATCCTCTACTGATTCATGTGATACTAATTGAAAATTATAAGGAGAAGATTATTGTGTCAATGGACAAAGGGTGACGACTCTATTTACTGAGCCAATGATTTATTGATGCTGATAAAATATTGAAAAAATATCTATTAAACTAGACTTTTTACTTATTTAATATGATAACTGAAATGTATGTTGTTGATTCATTTTTCCTATACGGCTTTCCTGTTCACTCTACGGATGTACTATTACTCATTTAATGGAAATTAATACGGACACCACTACTGTTACTGATACCATTACTGACTGACCCTATTAATGATATGGTTACTGATGTTACTACTGATATATTATTACTGCATCACCACAGTTATTGATTCATTGCATTATTTATTAATTGACTCATAATGAACATGTGATTATGATATTACATTAATATTGATATAGAATGGTTGAATAGCATATGTTTACTCTTATATGATTATAATTATGACAGTCTTATAGATGCTTTGGTTTTACTGCTTCATACAATTGTTTTACTGATTGATAGTATAGATACGATGACTGCATTATTGATCCAACATTCGTACCAGTTTATTGGATTCCTTACTATACAACTTTATTGACTTTTGTATTGTATTGTTTTACTGCTTTACAACTGATGCATGTGAGTTTTATTATTTCTGCATTGATTCAATGATCATATGAATGCTCTACTACGATTTAATCGATGACATGCATATTGCTCATTTACCGTGCTTTGAGTTCAATTGTACGTTTTGATGATCTGTTGGGCTATTTAGCTTATTAATATAAATTAAATATTTTCAGGTTATGGTAGAAGATCAGAAGTATGAGGTTAGTCAGAATTCTTAAAGTTTATTATTAGCTTGTTTCTTTCTATCAGTAGCTATTCTTTTGTACTTAGGGCATAATAAATATGTTATGATTGCTCTTGTTTCTTATTAGCTCTTGTTTCTTTCTGCTAGAGGTTAGTCAGAATTCTTAAAGTTTATTATAGCTAAATCATCCCAATAAAAATTGCTAAAAAGAGCATAATTAGCACACAAATTTGCTAACTTATTACATCCTCTATTTACCCAATTGAAAACAACAAAATTAAATTCCTTTATGAAAGAAAGATCTTCCTTCCAATTATCACTCAACTCTTGTAAAAATTTGATTATGTTGTGGTTATCTCCTTCAATAATTATCCCTTTGTAACCTTCCATCCAATCTTTTTTTATATCTTTTAGAACTGAACCATCAAAAGCTCTAGATATGAAATATCCCAATGAATACAAGTATGCCCATAAGCTAGAAGGAATCTTCCTCGGCAGTCTCGGATTACACCTACTCCTGCTTTATATGATTTTAACAAGGATGCATCCACATTAATTTTGATCTACTCGGGAGAAGGGGGGTACCAACGATTCAACAGTTTATTCGACTGATTAGTACACCAGTTGCCCGATTTGATGCTATCGCCCATAAAAGATAAGAAGCATAGCTTACCGAATTTAATGCAATCACCATAGCACTATCATCTTTCCCTCCATGAAGTAACTTGTTCCTAGCATGCCAAGTGAGGTAGACCGAATTACACTACGTATTAATAATGAATCCTTGATTATCAACACATTTTCCCATCCAATTCCAGCACTCATGAAATGAATCAAAAATAGGAAATCCAAATCCCTAATTGTTGAGATAATTCAAGACCTCTACCAGCTTTACACATTTGACCGTGACATGATCTCTGTCTTCTCTAACATTGCAGCCTCTTGGACATCCAAACTCCTCCTGGATTCTTCTTTAATAAAGGAAATTGAATGTAGGAATAGCATTATTAAAAATGCGCCACCAGAAAACTTCATCCGAGGCCTCAACTTAACTTTTTTAAAACATTCCCAGTATAAGCATGAAGCCTCTTCCTTAACCGTAGCCTTGTAAGCAATAGCAGAAATAGAATGTTCAGATTTAAATTGAATGAGTTCCAAATCATCTTCTACCTGTATCGGAATTTTACATATTAAGCATACTAGCTCATCTCCAAAGAAAACTTTTAACTCCTCTACATTCCATCTTCCATCAATAATTATTTTATCCACCGTCATATCAACTTGTTCAGGATTAGCCATAAACGTCGGCCATTTGTTTAGACTTTAAGTTTGTTTTAAGTTCTACTCATTTTGTCAGTTTTCTTCTTGTGTGTCTTTTGTGTTCAAGAAATATAGGGTCCCCTATATTCCTTGTCTACATCAAAAATCCATATATCATTGTAAACCTCAATATTGCAACCAGTTCCAACCTTCCACCTAAAATCCATACCATTAGCAATAATTTTGTAAGAGGTCCCTTTCCTTCCACCGAGCTCTCCACAATGAACACCATATTTAACCCCTAGCATTTTGAACAGCAATGATTCTTTATTTTGAATTAATTTCCAAGCCAACTTTGCTCTCAATGGTCCTACCATATCCAAGCATTATCAAAGACCTCGCCCTCCCCAACTTGGAGGTTTGCAAAGATTACTCCAACTCACATAATGAAGGCCGAGTTTTCCATCCTTCTTGTTCCAAATGAAATTTCTACAAATCTTATCCAATTCCTTCAACACACTTTTTGGAACACGAGCAAGTGTGCAATAGAAAATCGGAATAGATAAGAATATATATTTGATTAGAGTGAATTTTCCTACCATAGACAAGAATTTGGATCCCCAAATATGAAGTAACCTCAAAGCCTTTTCAATAATGAAATGAAAGTCTTCCGCCACTAATCTCCTCAACGCCACCTTTATCCAAAGATATTTGAACTCCTTAACCACCTTGAAGCCCATAATTATTTCAATAGATCTTCTCTTCTTCTTCTTCACTTGTTTCCCAAAAAGAATAGCAGATTTCCCCGCATTAATCTTTTGCCCAGTCCAACCACAAAAATCAGATAAAATATTTTTAATTTGCTTCACTTCTTTAATCTTTAGCTTCAAAGAAGATTAGAATATCATCTGCATATAGAAGATGAGAAATTATGGGTCCATTTGACATAATCTGAATCCCCATAGAACTTTCCTTTTGTTTGAGAACATTAGATAGAAGTTGAGAGCAAAGAATGAATAGATACGGAGATAATGGACAACCTTGTCGGAATCCATTCCTTGCATTAATCCATCTTGAAAGTCTTCCATTAATCATTAATGAAAAATTTGGATCATTAACACACTCCATAATCCAACCAAAAAATATCTGAGGAAATCCATGAAGCTCCAAAACTTGCGTTAAGGTTTTCCAGCACATGCTATCATATGCTTGTTCCATGTCGATTTTAAAAGATACCAGCCCTTTTGATGCTTTTGAAAACCTGAATTTATAAAACACCTCTTGAGCAACAAGAATGTGATCTTCTAGTCGTTAAGGAAGGCAGCTTGCTCTATTGAAATTAATTTATGAATAGCTGGTTTCATCCTATTTAACAGTATCTTCACTACCACCTTATAGATAGTCCTACAAAGACTAATTGGTCTGAAGTGGCTCGGAGTGGATGGATTTTCAACTTTAGGAATTAGCACTATTAAAGTTTCTTTCCATCCATCATTCATCAATCCAGAATCGAAAAATAGATTGATTGCATTCCATAAATCATCTTTAATACTGCACAAATAAGTTTTCAAAAGTGAATAAGATATACCATCATTTCCTGGTGAGCTGTTTCCACCGGCTTGATGAACCACTGCTTCCACTTCCTCCATTGCTAGCTCCTTGTTTAAACACCACTTATCATTGTCATCAAGAGAACAAATAGGATACGGCCATCCATCCAAATTACAGGTTCTATCCTTCCATTTCTCCCTAAATGAATGCAAAAAAATCTCAGCAATTTAATCTTTATCTTCCACCTCTATCCCATTGTCATCCTTGATTTTATAAATCCAATTTGAATTCCTTCTAGTTGTTGCAAATTAGTGGAAAAATTTTGAATTAGTGTCAACATCAGACAATCATTTTACCTTGGCTCTTTGCTTCCACTAGGTGTTCAACTGTGCCAAGATTGAATTCAGTTCGTTCACTTTAGCTTTAAGACTCCAACTATCCTACTCCGAGAGCCAACCAACCTCTGCTTCCTTTAATTGTAACTCCAAGATACTTTTCTTCAGATCTTCCTTTTGAACCACATAGTTCCTATGCTTTGCTTTACTCCAGACTCCAGTAAAATAAAGTTTTTAAGGTTCTCTTAAATTTTTTGTTCAGCAATTCAGAACAATCACCCCCTGTTTTTATACTCCAAGCCGACTTCACAATAGCTTCAGACGCTGGATAAGATACCCAAATATCTTCGATCCTGAAGATCCTCTCCGATTTGAATTTATGCGAAATTTAATAAAATAGGACAATGGTCCGATGTCACTCTAGCAAGATGCCTCACCACCATCTGATTAGAAGAATTCAGGGCAGCAACATTTAAAAAGCATCTATCTAATCTTTCCAGGATCCGAGCTCCAACCTTATTGTTGCACCACGTAAATTTAGGCCCAATAAAACTAATCTCATGAAAATCATTATTCACTAATTTTCTTTAGAAGCTTGAGAGAACTGAAATCTCTTCCCACCCCTTTTATCCTCCTTAGACAACAAACAATTGAAATCCCCTCCTACTACCATAGGGATACTATTTGTATAAAACTCTTCCAATTTCTCCCAAATGATTCACCTGTGAACAATAAACCGTAGCAATCCTCCATACCCCTTTATTAACAACCATTAGATCCCCTATCACAACTTGTTGTGAAGATTCCACCATAGAAAAGGATGCAAACTTACCTTTCCAAAGAATAAGAATTCCTCCAGACATTCCCTCTGAAGGTACCTGAAAAAAATCCCAACCCTCTCCAATTAGATTATTAACATCCACCCTACTAATTGTGAAATTTTTTGTCTCAAGTAATCCCACAAAAAACACTTCATTATCTTTTACTACTTCTTTGAGATATAGAAAAGCTTGCTTCTTTCTAGCTCCTCTAAAATTCCAAAACATAATTGAAGTCATTGAAGAATCAGATGGGAATGGTTCCCCACCCTTTCATTACCATCTCCATCTTTCTTTCTGCTTCTTGACAACAACTTGATTGGACCAAGACTTTTCAGCTCTTTAGCTAATTTGACTTTAGCATTGGCTGAACTTTTTTCCAATTTTCCTTCTACATTTTTAACTTCAGGATCCCAGTCTATTAGAGAGCCAACTCCTTCAGCTTTTTTAGTCTTGCCAATAATAACTTCTTCTACCTCCCCCGATGCCACAGGTTCTTCACTTCTATCTTCATTAGCTAGGATTAACTCTCCTTCCTCCAACAATTCAGATAGCACCGCAAATTTATTCACCCCTTTTTGGGAAGACGTTGTATCCACAGCACCAACGATATCCTTCTCTAAGATATTATCAATTTGATTAGAACCTGCAAAATTATCCTCCTTGGATGTAATTCCAACTCGGATAGGTTCAAGATTAACACTTTGAATAGTTCCCTTATTCTTATCATCAACAGGCTTGGCCACGTTCCTTCAAACTAGATTTCCTTCTTTGAATGACGAAATTTCTTTGGTTGAAAAACTTCTTCCTCCCATAATAAACATGTATCCAAGGCCCATAAGTAGAATCAATCTCCTTAGAAGTTTCTCCCACCTTCCCCTTAGAGATTATATAAGAGATACTACCATCATGGAATGTCATCTTCTCGCCATTTTTAGTAGTTTTGGATCCACCATGACTTACTCCTAGATTTACCTCTGAACATTTGCTTTTGGAATGACCAATCCTACCACATTTAAAACAAAGATTAGGAATTCTCTCATACTAAATTCTCAGGTAGAATCTGCTCGAACTCCCTTCCACCCAGACACCCAGAGGCAATTTGTTTCCAAGTTGAATATGGACACAAATCCTTGCAAACTCTCTCCTCCCCCATTGGAACATATTGTCATCTATTAAATAAGGCTTGCCAACTTTAGATGCAATCCTACAAATATTAATAGCATCCTAGCATTGCAACGGCAAACTAGGCATTCTAATCTATATTGGTGCAGTTAAACCCTTAGTGAATCTGGAGAAAACAAAGGAGACCACTTCTCCACTCCAATTATCTGTCCCTTAACATACCATGGTACATTTGATAGAACCAAATCCACCAATTCCTCATCATCAAAAGCACAAAGCATCCATCCCTTACCGAGCCAAGTAAGGTTAAATTTACCTAGTTGCGACCATTGCCTCTTAATTTCTGAATTAATAACATAAGGAGGAATGTTATCTCCAAAAACTTTGACAACCAGAGCACTTTAAAGTTTTTTTGTGTTCTCCAATTCATTCTTCTCATACAGCTTAATAGCTTCGCCATCTTCCGTCAAGTAGCTTCCAATTTCCAGATCAACAACTCTTCTATTAGATTTCTTGTTCCAAACATTAACCAGGCCATTACCTTCAGGTCCTTTATCCTTAGAACCCTCAGTTTTATCTTCCAGTTGTTTGCATGAATCACGATCACTAAATACGCATTGTCGAACCACCTCCAGATCTTCAATTAAGTTATTTTTACTACCTCTGTCATATACAATTGGAGCAATAACTTCCAAATCTTTAGCAATAACATCTTTTTTATTTGATACTTCCAGTGACTTATGACCTTGGAAGGCTTTATCAGTAATCATTCCAGTCCCCATAACTGCTTCTTTTTGTATAGACAACGAAGCAGATTGTCGAGACCTCCTTATTTGGAAATTTGAATTCATCTCCAAAGACGTTCTTGCTTTTCCCAATATCTTGAATAACCTTCTTTGTTTTTAACAATCCTCCTTTGATCGTTAGAGATTTACCTTTGTTAGCTTTCAAGCGAACACCATTTGTTACAGAATCTCCACCCAAGGACGAAATTCCCACAAATGCTGGAGGAGAAGATTTGAAAAATCCTTGAGGATGAATTACAGAGCCTCCAGATGTTAATTTATGATCAATCCTTGAAGCTAACTCAGACGATGACCGGCGATTAGTCGCCATCATCAGAAAATCCAGCCGTTGCGCCAATTTGAAATTTGAAAAAAAAAATTCTCTAGAAAATCCGCCCTAAGCATAGCTCATACTGCTAGTTGCCCATCGAATTTTTGGCACCATTTCACATATTAAGGACAATCTAGAGCCTAGTTTTGTTATCTTCCCATTTAAATGTATATTTGGATCTTTTTTAATGCCAAAAAGGGGAGTTTCTATAGTTGTTTATAGTATGTTTTTAGTCTCACTTATCTTAAGATAATGTTAGGACATATTTGTGCGCTTATTAGTATGCTTGTGAGAGCTTAGTATGGTACCCCATTGCTGATAATTTATTAATGCTTTAATTATTTATTGTATAATTCATCTACCTACTTGTGAATACATGTTACTAATCAGCAATTTTAACTTGATTATGTTGACTACATGTACTTACCTTAAATTGCTCTTAAATGTTAAAATATATACATAAATCAAGGGAGTATAACTTTGCCATGAAATTATTGTAAGAACTGGAATATCTTAAACATACAAAAATGCGAGATTGTTAAACCCATGAGCTTTAAGTTTCAATCATTATTTTAATGATCACAAATATAATTTAGTTAGTGCTAATAATTCTATTTAAGATTAGTGTAGGTGGAAGTTAAGTCTATTCAACAAAAGCTTCATTAAAATATAAATCAAGAATGTTGAAAATTGTTTCTCATTGAAATTGAAACTCGGGGACAAATCAACTTGAGTGCACCAAAATTCAAAATTCCAAAACCCATACTTAAATTTTTTTTTTAAACTTTTTATTACTTATTTATTAATTCATGAATTATTATATTAAAAAGTCTTGATGAAGTTTAGAATGATTTGCAAACACAAATTTTTAGCAGGAACTTCATGAAAATATATAACAAGCACAATAAAAATTGCACAATAGAAGTTAAGTCTTATAACAAACATAATTCGAAATTAAGTCTGTTTAGCAGGATCTAAGAGCTTCATGAAAAAATATATATAAAGCATGCTAAAATTGCATATGATTCAAATAGAAACTAATGACATAATAAGCTTGAGAGCATTAAATTTGTCATTCACAAAAACAAGCCTCTATAACAATAATTTATTTTAAACTTTATTTTTTGAGATATGAATTATTGCACTAAAAATTGTTGAAGTTTGGAATGAATTGGAAATACAAATAAAAATAAAAATTAATTTAAAGATTAATCCATATGCAAGTCAATAATTCAAAATTTTAACCAATCATATAATCCAATATATGATTGTATAGTATGATATGTATTAAATTCAAATCAAGCTAGTTGAATCAATCAAAGATTTATTTTAGTTAGATTCATCTGTGGATTGTACCAATCGTGCTATATGATCTTCAATTAGTGTTATGAATCAAATTGAATGAACTATAGAATCCCTGGTAGAATAGTACAATATTGCAATAATTTGAATTTTTAGTTAATATCTTTTTTAATTATTGATTGATTTTTTTTTTATGGTTGGCTATGATGCACCGACACTTCTCCTCAAAGAGGCGTGCAGTGTCCAACACCGTGTCCGACACGACATACACTATATAAAAAAATATTTTGCCGTGTCCGCGCCGTACCCGTGTCCTATATTTTCAAAAAAAGCCGTGTCCCGTGTCAGTGTCGTGTCGTGTCCGTGTCCGTGCATCATAGATGGTTGGTTAATGTTATGATCTGTTAATGAACATAAAAACATAGAATAAAAAATAATATAATATTAGAAACCCCTTTGAGGAGATATAGAGGAAAAAAAGAAAAGGTTAAGGTTCTCCTTTCTATGCACCCCAAGTCACTCTTTTTCTTCTAACTTCTCTACTTGAAAAGTCAATTTTGTGAGCTTTGTTTATTGCTTTTGATAAAGAGATACTTGATTTTAACATGTTCATCTCTGCTAAGAGGAAATTGCCAAGCCAATTGTGTTAGGAATGATCGATTCCACAACTTGAAGTTAGAATATTGGGGCGTACTAGATTATGCTAGTAGTAGCATGCTTCTTGATTTGAGTAGAAGCATTGGGTGATTCATCATCCGTTAAATAGATATTGTTCATGAGGCTTATCCACCTGCGGTTACAAAGAGTCAGTGATAAATCTCAAGAGGACTTCGGGAGTTGATGTAACCTTGAGATGGCCAAACCACTTTAGATCAATTTGAATTATAGGTTTTACCTTTCCACGTTTCATTTACTATCATTTACATAATTGTAATTATTATCATCTTATTTTGAAAAAAAAAAGTAAGATCTATATTATAGCACATAATTACTATCTTCATAAGAAAGAAAGAAAGAAAATAGATCTATATCATTACTAATCGTCTTTATCTTGTGAAAAGAAAAGAATTTTATCATAAAATGATTTTTTAAAATGATCCCATTCATCCCCCTCGAGGTTTGCACCATCACCTTCACTTAATGTTGATCATACAAACCTGACATACTTAGGAGCTCCTTGGTCACTCCATAACTATAGCTAATAGTCCATGTTATCATACAAATCTTTAATTACTATAACAAATATTTGACATGCATCTTTTTTTAATGTATGCCAAATCAATTCTAATGATACTTAGTCATGCTCATTCTTAAGATGAAAAAAAATCTTAAATCACATGAAGAACTTTTTTTTTGTTCTCTAAGAAGTTATTTATTTGTAAGCATTTAGAATCATAGGTATTTTAAATATATTGTAAAGTAAATGCAGTGTATTTAAGATACTCAGAGCTATTTGATTGGTGATAAAATGAATTAAGATATCATTTTCTTTTGCTTAGTAGAAAATAAAATGAATAAAAAAAGAACCTAGGGCATGATAGCAGTGCAGTGCCAATGATATCTGAGGTGTTGAGAAGTTGGCTGGGATGGCTTTGCGGGTTAAGCAATGCTGGAGGTTGCACAATGTCGTGAAGAGAGATAGAGGTCAAGCATTAATGATGATGTTGAAGATAGATGTCACAGGGATGAATGATGTTGTGTTTGAGTTGTAGAGGCAAAGGTTGAAGGGACAAAGGCCTCTTGAGGTTAGCATGATCACAGAGATGGCTGGTATCTTATGCGGGCCTTGAGTGATCAATGAGTGATAAGTGGTTGGTTATCAAGTGAGTGATTAAGAGATAACGTGTGATGGTCTTGCAATATGATGAATTTTGAATTCACCTATTTGGACAAATTAAAAAAAAAAAAAAGGAGAAACCAAATCCATCAACAATTTACTTTGTATTTATTTTTCTTCTAACCAACACCTGAAATTTTAAAGCCAATGCATTTGATTTACTCTACAGTTCTAACACATCCGAATATATAGCCTCTAAAATATTTCAATAATTACCTTAGCACAAAAATTACATCCATATTAGATCTTCATGGTACATATTCAAATATATTATCTGACAGCAACGCAACTTTCCTGATCTTAAGTTTTGTTACCCTCTCTCATGCTAATTCATTGGGCAACTCGGATAGCTTGATTCCTCCATAACTATCATAATCTTAAACACCCCCATTTTTCTTGAATAATATAAAGTAGCAAAATATTTCTATGATAATTCAACATCATCTAACTCAAAATTTAATTAAAAATATATGCTTAACGAACTACTTCAATATCTCGCCCCATAATTCTCCAAATTTCAAGTCATCTCATATGGATCCAAAGTTTTACATGTATGCATCTTCTTTATACCAAAATACTTTTCCAATCATTTTCAAACTATTGCATCCTGCAAGTAACAAAAATCTACTCAAGCCCACAACATACATAGTGCTATAACCTAAGGCATCTTTACATGTAAATAGTGAATTATCAAGTAAAATGGAGATAAAAGCAAGGAAAGGAGATGACTTGAAGAAAGCTTACAGCAAACAGAACATTATTGGATAATTGCAAACTTCAACCCTTCCTCTCACCCTTCAGTTCCGGGTGCCTGTGTGCCTCGTTACAGCTAAGTTGCAGACGACCATTAAAACTACCAGGAAATTGGTTCTCCAAGGAACAACCCGCTGATGCTGAAATTGGAAGAGTAGCACTAAGAAAAAAGGGCAAGTTTGCACCGTGGACAAGTTGGTGGTGATGCGGTGAATTGGACTGAAGGGTCCCCCTACTAAATCCAGCAACGCCAGAAGAAATGGAGACATTGAGGTTATAATCTCCCCCAGGCGCCAACGCTGCCACAGGAATTGCATGATCCTGCATGAGAGAAAACTGCTGCATGTCCTGATGCTCTCCTGTATTGTATGACATCATCCCAATTCCCATATGAGGGTTGTTTCCAAAATGCAGAAGTGAAGAGTAACCGGGTTCAAATTGCGGAATTTTGGGTGTCTGCCCAAAGATGCCAGCTTGCTTGAAATAGTCGGCAGTGGAATTGGTCAGTGGCGGCCTCATTTGCTTCTGGTTTAAACCACTACTGAAATCCACTACTTCTGCAGCGATCCCGGTGCTGCTCCCACCGACCGTGAGAAGCTCAGTGAAGGAGCTCTGTTTGTTCAGGTTTTGATGCTGATATGCCACTTCCTGGTCCTTCTCCTTCTCCTTTCCAAATCCTTCGCACCTAGAGAAAGACAGTACCGAGCCCTTGCTCGTCTCCGATGCGCTGCTGCACGTGGACTTGGACTGCGAGAGGTGCTTCTCGCCGGCTGTGCCTCTCTGCATGGAACGAGCGGGAAGCTCCATGGACGGCGGCACGGGAAATGGGCCCACGAGTTCGGGGAGGTCGACAATAGCGTCGGCGGCGGCCTTGATGAGCCAGTCAACAGCCTTGCTGGGCTGGTCATAGCCAAGACGGTCTTGGAGGTCGTAGAACTGGATGGCGGTGGAGACCGAGAGCCGCACGCGGCGATCTCGAAGCCCCTTCACCGTCCAAACTTTGCTGTGACGGTCCTTACCTCCGGAGACGCGTGAAACCCTAATAATTCTCGAAGAGGCGTTTTGCCATGGACGGAGGTCACCAACGCCCTCGTCGTTCTTGTCCCTCCCGAGCCGCTTGCTCGAGTGGATCCCCTCCGCTTTCATCTTGCTGTCATGCCCTCTAAGCGGACCAGATAATTTTTACTTGGTTCCCTCTGCCCTTGCCCTTATCCTCCTCTCCTCTTCTCCTCGAAAGACAAATTTCCTTTGGCTTTTCACTTTTCCTGCTGCTTTGTCTGGAAAAGAAGTGGGGTTAGGGTTTTACCGTGGCCTTTTCCACTATCTGTAGCCCGCAGAGAGGGTAAGAAAAAGAAGGGCTTGTTTTATGCTCGATAAAGAGGTGTCAGCTAGCAGTTCCTTGCTTTTGACAGCGGCATCATTATCAGCCTAACTGCTCAGCTTGTGCGCAGCGACGCAGCAGCAACTCTTATCTCCACAGCGAACAGCTGCTCTATATACTGCGCAACAAATAAAGTTTTTTTTTTATACTTTTGAGCAAGTTTAATCTATAATACACACCTGACATGACAAAAAAATATTTTTAACATTACGGCTTTCCGTTCATCGCCGTTCCGTTGCCTAAAAGTTCAAACAAGCGGACAGAAATTCGAAATAAAAAGAGACATACAATTTTCGATTTTCGATCAGAAGGACAAAGGACATCTCGACTTCGCCGCTTAACGAAGATACTGCTTTATAGAATAGACCTACTTTCTTCAAAATGCCGACCATATGGGTTGCACGGCGCGAGATCGAACTGAGATAAATCTGCCATGAACGGAGCTCGACTACTCCAGTGAGATCGGTGCTGCAGCTGCCTTGTCTTTAACATCGCGAAAATGTTTTTGTGATAAAAATATAAAATGAAGGCACAAAGCGATAGATACCAGGATTCCTTCTGCCGATAACAACAAGATATCGCTTTATATCAGTCAGATCCATGCTTTGCGGTTTCAGAGCTCGATCGGCATCACTCCAGCGAGATAGGTGCTGTAGATAGCCTCCTCTTCGACATCGCGATTTCGGCGGGAAATCCTAACGTGAAGGAATTTCTTTATTTATTATTGTTTGAATTAAACTAGCAGGAGGGTCGGGATTCGAGCATCAAAGCCCATGTTTCCGGCGAAGCGACCGCCGGGAATTTCTTGGAAACGGAGAGGAGCGCGCCGTCCACCACCGTGAGTACAGTGCCGAGAAGTGTAATGGAACGTGGATGAATAAACCCCCCGAGTTCGTACAAATATCGGAGCTGCCACTCGTCACGTGGCGCGACAAAGCAATGAATGGCGTCAGGGCCGGTGCCAGCCGGTTGGACCCCACCGACGTTAAAACCTTGATCGGTTGTCAGCCGGAGAACAATTTGAGGTACCATAGTAGATAGATAAAGCCACACTTTGAGTTTCTATGTCCCATAATATTGGAGGTTGGAAAATAAATTCATTATTTTATTTAAAAAATATAAATATTTTTTTTTTTGTGAGAATTTGGGGTCTTAGCCCATTTCATTCAAAAATGAAAGAATTACATAAAGAAAATTGTCTACTAGGACAACAAACATGTAGCGGACAACAAATTCATATCAGCAAAAAGCTGCTTAACAAAAGAAACCTATAACAAAATGAAAGAAGTCAAAATCGGAAGGACTCAGAATAGCAATGGTCGTGTAGAGCTCCCAGGCAGCAAAATTCATCCAAAAGGATGTTGGGGTCCCCTGGCTACCGTAAGGCCATCCAAGATGATGAATAAAATGATTGTGTTCATCATCGTCCTTCAAAAAGGCAATTCCTGGTTGCCAATGGAGACCATTCAGGAACTGCAAAGGCTCGGTAAGTAGCACATGCATCGTCCAGATAATTTTCCTCAGCTGAAGAACAAAAATATGAAATTCTATAATATATGTGAGCGTTTCTACTTAGATGTTTTGAGATACATAGCACGTTTGATCTTGGCAACAGTGTGGAGTGACAATCAATAGAATTGCCAAATAACCTATCATTTCTAGCTCTCCAGATGTAGTAGACAATAGCACAAAGTAAGAGATAGCACATGTTCTTCCTACTTTTATCAATATCCCATTCATCAATATAGTGAAAAGCTTGCCATATATTAGGACGTAAAAGAATGTTGTTCATACGAGCAAAGACCTTCTTAAGGATATCAAAAGAATAATCACACTCAAAGAAAAGATGATTGTGGCTTTCCTCAATGATCTGGCAGAAGGCACATAAGGGGTTAACTGATAAACCCCTTAGAATCAAATTATCAGAAGTTTTGAGACCATGCCTAAAAGCCATCCAAGTGTAAATAGAAAAACGCAATGCGTAATGTTTATGCCAGACGAGCTTATACCAAGGCACAGTTTGACAATCCAAAAAGAAGCACTTGTGAAAAGTTTTAAAATAGGGTTTAGCATTGTTAGTCCAGTAACAGTTATTTAAAGAGTTGGAGATAGAAATAGAGGTGATAATGTCTACCAAATGAGTCGATATAGCAAGGGGTAAAGTCCATCTCCCATTAGAAAAAAGAGAGCTAACAGTTAAGTTGTGAGGGCGAATCAGGTGTTCTAGATGTTCATGTTTCAACCTCTCAGCCACAGAAGAACCAAAGCACCAAGGTTCCCAAAAGAATGAGAGGGAAGGGCTGTCAGTGAGTCTAAATTGTATAGAATCTGACAACTTAGTGGCCACCTCACACAAAAATTTCCAGTGAACAGCAGCTCTCTTACTACCAGTGTTCCAAAAAGACACATATTTGGCTTTCCACCAAAGAAAAATATAGCTATTAATGTTATAAAACCTCCATATAATAGAGCAACCAAAAGCATTATACAGAGAGTCAATAGAAGGAATGCCCAAACCCCCACAGTATTTAGGCATACAGGTATTCTTCCATGAGATAATATGAAGCTTTTTCTCGTGAATGTCCCCATAATACAAAAACTTGGAGCAAATGCTATTAATCACCTTCCTACAACCTTTGAGAATAATGGTGCTTCTAACCCAATAAGCCAGAATATTGTAGATAGTGTGTTTGAGGAATTGAAATCTTCCAGCAAAGGAAAGATTTTTAGCTTTCCAACCATCTAAAGAGCATTGAATTTTTTTCAAAAGAGGCTGAAAATCAGATTTTTAAGTCTCTTGTAGTAAATTGGGATGCCCAAATATTTGATAGTATAGTGAGCTAAAGAGATGTTCAAAGTATTTGAGATGGCCTCCTCATCAAGCACATTGTTAGAGAAAATAATAGTGCTTTTAGTGCTATTAACATAAAGACTCGAGATGCCAGCAAAACCATGTAATATACTATTGAGAGTATGAGCATTCTCAACCGTGGCCCTGCCAAAAACTAGCAAATCATCAGCGTATAGAAGGTGAGAAATATAAACATTACCAGTCCCAATGCCATGGAAGGAGTTGTTGAGAATGGCCTCCTCAAAAAAATCATAGAGACTATCCATGACCATGCATAAAAGATAGGGAGAGAGAGGTCATCCTTGTCTAAGACCAGAGGATGAGTTGAAATAGCCTTCAAGCGCCCCATTAATGGAAATCGAGAAATGTACATCAGTGATGCAACCTTTGATCCAAGAAATTAAGGTTGCAGGGGACCCTTTAGCAATCATACAATTAAGCAGAAATTCCCTAGAAACAGTATCGAAGCTTTATGGATATCATATTTTGCACAAAAATATTTATGTTTAGCATTAGAATTAAAATCCATAAGAAGATCAGAGGCTAAAAGAATGTTATCTGAGATGATCCTGTCTTGAATGAAACCCGCTTGGCTAGGGTGAATAAGGGAGGGCATAACCTCTCTCATCCTATTAGCCAAAATTTTAGCAATTATCTTATAAAATGTGTTGCAAAGAGAGATTGGCCTGTAGTAAGAAATGTTGCTGGCATGTGGCCTTTTAGGAATTAAGGCTATGGCAGTGGCCTTAACATGCTTTGGGAGAGAGCCAATAGAGAAAAATGACAGGATAGCCTCACATAACATTTGCCAATGATGTTCCAAGAGGTTTTGTAAAATTCAAATGTATACCCATCTGGGCCAGGGGCCGAAGAATTTTCGGAGGAGAAAACCACATTCTTAATCTCATCCATAGTAATGGGGGTGACTAATTGAGAAACAAGGTTATCAGGCAACCTATGATGTATAGGAGCTTCCCGACCATAGTTGTTAGGAGGAGAGGGGATGTTAAACAATTTTTGGAAATGGTGAATGATGGCTTTATATATCTTCGAATGAGTGTTGAAAGTCCCATCGACCATGAAGACAACTTTGATCAAATTGGTGTTGTGTCTAACATTAACTCGAGAATAGAGAAATTTGAGATTGTCTTCCCCATAAGACATCCATTTAGCTTTTGCTCTTTGGATAATCCAATCTCACCAATCAAAATTTCTCTCAGAAAGCTTTTGATTGGTAGTTTTTAAGGCCAAGTTGAGTTCAGGACCAAGGGGAGAAACCTGAAGGTGGGAAAGAATGGAATTTTGGCTGAGGCTTAACTCAGTGATTTCTCTGTGGAGGGAGTTTGAGGAAGACTAGTTCTTGGTCTTAATGTTAAGCTTGAGAGTCTTGAGCTTTTGGTAGAAGGAATGAATTGGGCTGCTATGAAATTTTTGTGAGAAAACAGAAATAAGTTCATCCCAAAACTTAGGTAAAGAGACCCAGTAATTCTTGAATTGAAACCTGTGTTTCTGATGGGGATTGTTATCATACTGCAAAATGATGGGTGAGTGGTCAGAAATATGTGGATCGTACACAATATAAAATGAATTGGGGTTGGTTTCAAGCCAGGCATCATTGACTAACATCCTGTCCAGTTTGATATGTATGGGATTTTCAGTTCTCTGATTGAACCAAGTAAAATAATGTCCCACCGTAGAAAGCTCATGAGCCCCAATATTAAAAATAAGATTTTGGAATTCAAAAAGTTTGTTATTGTGTAGCAGGGTGCCACCTGCTTTATCATGAGGAAATCTACAGCAATTGAAATCTCCTAAAATAATCCAAGGATAAGAGATATAAGTGGAAAGTTCAGAAATATTATTCCAGAGCATTCTCTATTCCTCCATAGAATTTGAGGCATAAACCACAGAAATACAAAAATTCTTGTTGAGGCCCGAAGTCACAATACCGTGAATCATCTGACTAGAGGTAAAAAAGAGGCATGAAACTCTCCTTAAGTGAGTTCCATTTAATCCAGATCCTGTCAGGAGAGGAGCAGGCAAAATTATCGTAAGAACTTTCTTAGGGAAAAATGGAGTGAGTGAAATGAGCAAAATTTTTACAGCACAAAGCTTTATCCGGGCTATTGAATCCACGGGTATTCCAGTCTGCCATAAGAGGGGGGCTGATCTTTGGGATTTAGAGGTTGGGGTGGTAGCCTTTTTGGCTGTTTTTGATCTTGTGGGTTTAGTACAAGTAGTACTAGCAGGTGTCTGTTTTTCACTTCCAAGGCTTGAGCTACCAGCATTACCCCCACCACCTACCTTTAATTGCTCAGAGGTAGGGAGGAGGAATAAAATGGCTAGAGGTCTGGCTAGTGTTAGGATCACTTTGATCTGTTAATATGGCAAATTTGTTAGTGGTTGGGATAGTAGGGGATTTTGGAGGAGCTACAACATTGTTGACCATGGGGTTGTGTTAGGATGAAGTTGGGGATTGAGAGGGAGATTATGTGGAAGGGGAATTAAGGTTAGGAACCACAATTTGGGTGTGTGTGTGTGTGTTGGGGAGGGGGGGGGGGGAGAAGGTTATCCAGAGTTGGCATGGGTGGCTGGGAGAGAGGAGGTTATGGAGGTTTGGGTATGTTAAGTCTTGGTGGAAGCTTACGCGGCTTACGGCTAGAACTTCTGCCACGGGTTCTGGGAGGTTCAGCTTGTGTAGGTTGCGGGTTTGAGTTTTTAGGGCAGGTAGTGGGGGCATGCATTATTGAGTTATAGAACGAACAGTGAGAAGGTTTCTAATCGTAAAGCACTGTTAGGGGAAAAGCTTTCACGTCAACAGTGTAGTAAATCTCATCAGGAAGGGGAGAGGTGCTGCTAACCTGGACACAAACCCTAGCAAAGGTAAGTCTGGTTTTTGCAGTAGTAAGAGCGTCCACAGCCAGTGGTATCCCAAAACAGCTCGTGATTTTGGATCAGGTTTTTTTTATTGTGGAGAGGAGTGTTTCATAGTAAGGTCTTCGGTCGATGGAGTATCCGACCAGCGAAAGCGCCCATTCGGGAGATTCGACATTGAACTGTGTAGAAGTGAAATGAGCAGTAGCATTTTCGTTCGGAAAGTGGGAAATTGAAGATGTGAACTCATTCGACAGAAGAGGCTGAGTGGCAATGAGACTCTTCCAATCTCGAGGAAGATGTGAGAGCTCGTTCCTTTGTTTTTCTCTTTTCTGGATCTGATTTTTCCTCCCAGGATCATCCAAGCCGATTTTGGATCGTCCTGGGACGATCAGTGCATGGCAAAAACCCGAGAGCAAGGGTTTTTGGCAAATTAATTATCGGCCTGAAATATCGTCCTGGACGATTGGATTTTGTTCACATCATCCTGGACGATGTGGCGATCGGCCGGGCCGATCAGACTGATGTTATAAGGAAATCAGCTCGATTCGAGGAGAGAGAAAACACTTTTTATAAAATCAAAATATCCGAGGAGAGAGAAAGAGAAGAAAAGCAAAGGAAAAGCTTGGTTTCGGAGGCCGCGGAGCGCTTTTCGTCCGTCGCCGCTGTTGAGCAATTTGTTTATCTTACTAGTTACTAATGGGTCTAAATCATGCTTATGATTGTTAACACTTTTTAAATAATAAAAGTTATTACATGGTAGCTCTAGGATGCATAATATCTTTCTAAGGTGACATTTTTCTTAACCAATATAGTAAGAAAATATGATTATAAATAAATATATTAACTTTATAAGCACTTCTAGCAAGATCTACAACATGTGTCATGCTATCAATGTCTTTAAAAATGAGATTAAAATAATATGGAGCACATGGAGACAAATATATATTTCCATACTTTTCATGTAGTAATTCTTGTGCTTTTTTATAGTTTGTAGCATGTAAATAAGTAATTAATCAAATTTCTGCACCAATCCATTTAACAACTTTAGTAAAGAAATAATATAAAGTGATTATATTTAATATATTACCAAAAATTTGTCTTGATCGGACACGAATCTTGAAGCAAAATTGAGTTGAAAGCTTCCTAAATTAAACCGGGGACCATCCAACTTCGATTTCAGCAAACTTATAATCGAAATGAACGTCTCGAAAGACGAACCCAAACAACACCAAAATAAGTTCAATCTGAGCCCAAATCAAGGGTTCAAAGCACTTTTAGGAGGTTCAAACTATAATTTAGATTACCAAACGAGTTCTAAACATGACATGCTTATATTCAAATCGAGCGGCTTGACAAGATGAATCCAACGAGCCTAAGATCACTGAATTCTAATATCATTAAGGCATTCAAATTACCATTAAATGGTCCGTAATTAAAGGGATCAATATCGGCCGTCTGTTCAAACCACTCCCATTTTGACCTTGATCTTCCACATATTTACATCATGCCACTCTAAAAAAATTATAAATAGACCCCACGCTTCTCATGAGAGGGAGGGGGGAGAAGGAGAAAATGAAAGGAAGAATTTGGGAGCTCTCTTGCCACTGACCACCTCCAGAATCCTTCCCAACCACCACCGCAGTTCTTGTCAACCACCGCCGGAGTTCTTGCTGACCACCGCCGGAATTCATCCCGAACACCACCGAAGTTCTTGCCTACCACCGCTGAAGTTCTTGTCGACTACCACCGGAGTTATTGCCGACCATCGCCGGAGTTATTGCCGACCAATGCCAGAATTCTTCCTGAACAACGCCAGAATTCTTCCCGACCACCACCGGAGTTCTTGCTAGAGTTCTTCCTTACCACCGGCAGAATTCTTCCCAACCACCGTCGGAGTTCTTCCTGATCACCACCAGAGTTCCTCCCGATCTCCGTTGGAGTTCTTGCTATCCATTACCGGAGTTTTCTTCTAGACCACCACTAAAGCTCTTCCCAACCACTGCCTTATTTCAGCCGGCTCATCAATCATTACCAAATCTCTATCTGATTATTAACCTGTTGTAATTCCAATGGCTCTAAGTAAAAGAGCGAATCAAACTTTGTAACCAACTCAGACATAGTGGAAATTTCTCATCTGGGCCATGCCCCGTGGTTTTTCCCTTTTTAGGTTTTCCACGTAAAAAAGTTTCTGGTGTTTCTCTCCCTTAATTATATATTGGTGTGCTGGATATACATATATTGCTAAGATATTATATTTTTCACTCTACCACCACGTATATTCTAGTCCGCAACAATTTGGCGTCGTATGTGAGAAAGCATTCACATTATTTCTTCAATGGCTGATCGAAGTAATACCAACAATATATTCTCTCACTCTAACACACATCTAACTAGATTCCATATGACAATCATGGACATCATAATTATCCAAGGGAAGGGCCTTATTCCTTTGAAAATTGAATTTGTAGGATGGAGGAGCAACATGTAAGATCGTAGAAATATTGGAGGAGGTGGGCCAGCAAAAGGATGCTGTCTCAAAATGATGAAGCTCCTCTCCCTTATCCCCAACAACATAATATGGGTGAGCAATTTGAAAATGTTCATCATCAAGCTAATTCTCCTCCTCCACAATATAATCCAGAAATAGATAATATTGCTGGTTCAACACATCCTCCACTTAGAGCCCATCAAATGAAAAATTTTCAACCAGCTCTAGATACTCGTCGTGATGTCATGCGAGATGAATTATGACGTCTCGTCTAAGAATAATTTCTAATAAGGGATATACATCATTTTAATATCCAATGAAGTTTTCAAGAATCTTCTCCACTAACATATGAAATTTTCCTACACCCTATTCCAATAGGGTTCAAGCTACTAAACATTGATCCATACGATGGGTCATCTGATCCATATGAACATGTTGATCATTATCAAACGATTATGCATATATAACAAGCTTTCGATGTGCTTCTTTGTCAAGTTTTTCCTACCACCCTAAAGGGCCAAGCTCGCACCTGGTTCTACGCTCTCCCTAGAAATACAATCCATAGTTTTTCTTATCTTGGAAGACTCTTTATCGAACAGTTTGTTGCTAATCGAAGAATTATTAAAGATCCATAACATCTCTCTGAAATCCTTCAGAATGAAGGAGAATCTTTAAAAGACTATTTCCAAATATTTTCTTATGAAGCTCGACAAATCCCAGGAGTGGATCTTGAATTACTACGAGGTGTTTTTCTTGGAGGCGTGAGAAAATATTTTATTTTAAATTTTTAAAAATGCTTTTTTTATTATTTTAAATAAATAGATTCCCACATGATTCGCTTTATTAAATTTTAATATTTTCATTCAATCAAATCCATATAGTCGGATATTATACCACCCCGAGGGGTAGACTAATATCCTTCTATTGATCTGAAAGAATGAATTTATTTAATGTATTATTAATGAATTAATATTTAAAAATTATTTAAAACTTTATTTTTAAATCACATGATTATTCTCTATTTTTTTATTTAGTTTTATTTAAATTTTATGATTTTTAGGATTTATTTAGTACATTTAATAAATTATTAAAGGAATTACTCCCTTAAGGAATTATTAATGGATTTATTATTAGAAAATTATTTAAAATTAAAATTATTATGTTTCTGGTTTTATTTGATTTTAAAATGAGTTTATTTTATACTTTTGGATTTTTATTAGATTTTATATGAATTTTAGGGCATTTATTTAATTAATGCTTAATTAAGAGTGATTAAGGTTTGGTTAAGGGTTAATCATTTTTTTTAATGAAGTTTAGATTTAAAATTTTTGATTTCATATGATTGTAGACTTGATTTAGAGTTGATTGAAGTTAAATGGAGTTTATTTTAGATTTTTAGTAATTTTATTTGATTTATTTGGATTTATAGAAAATTAAGACCCTTAATGAAGGGTCATCTAAATCTACTAGTTGTTTGAGATCAATTAATGTCAAATCAAAATATATTTGATTAAGGGGTTATGACACTAGTTTTGTATGTTTGAGTTTCATCCCAAAATGGATGTGTGTAGTTCTTCCTAGATTTGGCTAAGTTGACTAAAACCACAAGCCCTAATTATTGTTCCTAAATGTTGCTAAGTTGTATGATAGCAATCAAAGTTTATCTAACCCTTTGAACACTAATTGTAAACTCACCAAAACAATCATAAGCAAAGAAAAAGAAGTGATCCTAATGTTCTATGGAATGATTATAGTAAATTATTTAAGGCATAGGTCACATGGTAACCTATATATGAACTCCAATGATTAACTATAAAAGACTAGATGTATCAATGTGAATTGAAAGGATTTGAGGACATAGAAAACATCCTCAAATCAAATTCATTTCAACTTGATATTACAATCATGTATAGTATAGCAACTGTGTATATAAACTCATATAACATTGAAAGCAAATTTGCCTCAAGCTATACATGATCATAATCTAGAATTATTTTCAGTGGAATAAGGTTTTTCACTGAATCCATAGAGCTCTAACATGCAATGATTGGATTTGATTTGGATTATATTTGAATTTACAAAAGTTTAGGTCAAATCATGACCAAGACTTTTGTAAATTCAAATATCACAAATCTATGCATCAAATGGACTGGAGAAAATTAAGGGAAATCAAATACAGACCCTATTATAACTCAGCCAAAATTTAGCTCAAGATAATATGTATATTTTTATTTAAAAATAAAATAAATATTTCAGTATTATTGAGATTATTCATAAAATGTTGATCAAAATAATTTTTAACTATTTTAAAAATATAATACTTAAAAATACGAACAAAACAAGCCTAAGAACTCCAAAAATGGATTAGAATTGAAATTCCTATGATTTTTTTTAAAGTTCTTGTGATTTTCTGGATTTATTTTAAATTTTAAAAGACCGGTCAAACGACGGCGCTGACCGAGACACGCGGCGCACGCGGGTATTTCCACGCGGACGGCGGCAGTCAAGCGGGACCCGCCACTAATCCAGCGCGGCGGTGATATTAGCCGTCAAATCGATCATAGAGGAGATCCAACGGTAGAGATTATACCCCCGGTACCGAACTTGATCTAGATGATCGAACGGTCATCGTTGATCCCATGGTTTTAGTGGACGTACCAGATCTGTATGGATGTAAATCTGGGCATCCTTCTACCTGTCCTGAAAGAACAGATCAATGATCTAATGGCATCACAGCCGTTGATCTGGAATAAACAGATCCGACGACTGTGGTATCGTCTTCTTCGTTCGTTTAAATCGTAAACCCTAGAAATATTTTTCATTTCATTTTTGCAAAATACCTAATAAAATTATTTTAAACTTTGAACAGAGATAAAATAGGGTCTAAGTAAGAATGGGGAATATTTCTTACGGCCATTGATGCAATATGTAAAGGTTTATTTAAGAACCTATATAAATGCCTAGGGTTAGAGATATACCTTGCTATAGTGGATGGATTTGAGTGATTTAAATTTATCTGAATTCGTGGATTGTCCCGCTCAACTTCCTTGGAGAACTCGAGCTTGGAGGATCACAAGAACTGGAGTTTGAAAGATTGAGGCGGACTAAGGCTTGGATCACAGTCGGTTTCATCTCCAGCACGCTCCAAACACCAGGAAAAGGCTAGGAAGATGGATCATGAGCTCTGGGATTTCAAAATGAAAAGCAAGGAAGCTCTGAGGATGAGTAGAATGAGAGGTCAGTTCAAACCAAGCCTCCCGTCCTTCTTTGCCCTATTCATCTGTTGGAGCCAAAACCAAGGGCTGGGATCGTTTAGGGAAGATGCTGGGATGATTGACACCGGGTCTAGTTGGTTAGAGAGGCAGAGGTGGAGCTGCTTTAGGTGAAAATGACTTGGAGTCATTTTCATGTATAGGGGGGCCACTAGGGTTTTAGGGTCGGGCTAGGGAGCATCTAGCTGCTGGGGAGGTTGGGCTAGGTTCAGGGAAGCTTATGGAGTGAACTCTATTGGCTGGTGTGGCCTGGGTTGGAGAGAGGGTTTGATTTGAGTTGGTTTGACCATGAGAGCCCTTTTTCAAGCTCCCATTGATTGTTTGACCAGTCAATGGGTCATTGAATGCTGAGGTGGCAGTGAAGGAGTATAGTGAGCTGTTTCGATACATTGGACCCAATGCCAACGCAAAGAAGATGAGAATTTAATAGGGTTTGACCATTTAAAACCCCATTCAAAGCATTTGTTGACTATTTGACTGGTCAAACAGTCAACCTATGCTTAGGTGGACATGGGGAAAGGATTGTTTACTGGTTGGGTTGGTTCAAAGGAGATTGGATAGCTTGATTTTGGAATTTGAATATTTGGGAAGAGTTTTGACTAAGTGATATAGAGGTGGCTTGGTCAAATGATCATGATGTGACTCATGATAAATTTATGGGTGATCAAGGCATCAAATGGAACATGTTTAAGAGTTTTATGACATTGATTTGATTATATAGGGCGATTTGAGCCAAATAGGTCAAGTTTGACTACACTTGGGTTCAGTTGACCATGTCAACTATTGATTGGGTTGAGATGATTAGTCAGGTCCTTATCACTATAAAGAGTGTTTGAAGAAGTTTGGTGGAGTTTAGAAGTGATTTAAAATTGATTTGAAGGAAAATTGCTGTTTGATAATCGATTGAGCTTGCTTGAGTTAGCTCAATTGACCATCTTGATCAATCATTGATTGAAGAAGTTAATGATATGGGATTTGATGTATGAGTAGGATAGGGGTTTCACTATTCATGGTGGACTTGGCTAAATCGACTATGAGTTGACTCAAGATATGGTTTGAGGGTTTAAAAGATATGCTTGGACTAGATTTGATTGTTTATAGAGAGTGATTTAGATTTGATCTTGTGACGGGATGATTTATTTGTAGACTATATAGTCGAATATCAGATGATTGAAGTGTTGATTGAATGAAGATTTGATATAGGTTTGAATTGGAGTTTGAATCAGGCAGAGTTTAAGGTCTGGGTTTGATTTGACTTTGAAGTGATCAAGAATTTAGATTGATTTGAATTTGGATTGATCACAAGCCTGGATTGATTTGAATCTGAATTGATTTTAGGATCTTCTATAGACCTCATACAAAAATGAGGTCAACAAATGGACCCCCAACATGTGTGATGAACTCGAAGAGGAATCAATTGCTTTTCAAATTGATAAGTGACTATATTGCTATAAGGTCATGCCTTTTGGACTCAAGAATGCTAGGGCGGCTTATCAATACCGCATGAATAAGGTTTTAAAGACCTCATAGGTTGTTTAATGGAGGTATATATAGATGATATGTTGGTTAAAACTCTTGAAAGAACACAACATATTTTTGATCTAGAGTAATGCTTTAACTTCCTTTGATATTATAACATACGACTCAACCCTGTAAAATGTGCTTTTGGAGCCAGATCAGAAAAATTATTGGGATTCGTGGTTACTTATAGAGGTATAGAAGCTAACCCTGAAAAAATAAAAGCTTTGAGAGATATGATGCCCCGAGGAATATAAAAGAAGTTCAATGTTTGAATGGAAGAATAGCCGCCTTATCTCATTTTATGGCCCATTCAGGAGATAAATATTTACCTTTCTTCAAAATACTAAGAAATGCCCAAAATAAGGGATTTCAATAGATAGATGAATGTCAAGCAGCTTTTGAATAGCTTCAAACTTATTTAGCTCCCCCACCTCTTCTGTCAAAACCAATCCAAGGAGAAAAGTTATATTTAGATATGGCTATCTCTTTATATTCCATAAGTTCAGTGCTAGTTCGAGAATAAAATGTTATTCAACGAACAATATATTATGTCATTAAAATCCTTTCTGAGATTGAGGGACGCTACCCATTGGCTTAAAAGATAGCTTTGGCATTAATATTTTCTAATAGAAATTTAAGGCCGTATTTTCAAGCTCATACAATTTGGGTTTACACAAATCTTTCGTTGCGAAGTATCATTCAAAAACCTGAAGCTTCAGAAAGGTTAATTAAATGGTCAATAGATCTGGGAGAGTTCGACATCCGCTTCTTACCCAAACCAAATATCAAATCACAAGTATTGGCAAATTTTATGACCGAGTACACTGTTCCTATTTTTGATGAACCACCAATTCATCCTTCCTCTTCTTCTTGTTGGATGTTATATGTTGATGGAGCTTATAGGAGTTATGGTGCTGGTGTTGGAGTTTTATTAATCCCTCTTAATCATGATACTATTGAATATGGACTACGGATAAAATATCTTGCAATTAATAATGTCGCTGAGTATGAAGCTCTTATTACCGGGCTGAGGCTAGCTATAGAATGTAAGTGCAAAATTTAATAGTCCATACTGACTCATAGCTCGTAGTCTCTCAAGTAGAAGGGGAATTTGAGGCTTAAAATCCACAATTAGCAAAATATTGTGATGTGGTGAAGTCACTTCTCACCCGTATAAAGAAATTTGAAATTATGCATATACCTCGGGAATAAAATACTAGTGCATATACTCTTTCAAAACTTGCTACATCGCTAATCGATGACCTTTTAAAGAGAAAATATATTGAAGAAGTACACTTTTCCAGCATCGAAGGACCATGAGTTATACAATCAATCGACAACAAAACAGCTTTCTTGGATTGATCCTATATTATCTTTCTTATAAGAAAGAGTGCTGCCTGAAGATCTAACAATTGTAATACGACTTCAAAGGCAAGCAGCTAACTTTACTATCATTAGTGGAGAATTATGTAAATGAGATTTCAATGGGCCATACCTTAAGTGTCTTCCACCTTCAGAGACTGATTATGCATTGTGAGAAGTTCATTCAGGCATATGTGGGAAACATCTTGGAGGAAAAGCGTTAACCATCAAAATCGTAAGACAAGGATTCTACTGCCCGACAATAAAGAAGGATGCACTAGAGTTCACTCGGAAGTGTAATAATTGTCAATTGCACTCCAATCTTACTCATTTATCATCCATTGAACTTTCGTCATTTCAAAGCCCATTTTCTTTCGCTCAATAGGGGATCGATATAATGGGACCTTTTCTAATAACTACCGGATAATGAAAATTTATCATCTTGGTAGTGAACTACTTCACCAAGTGGGTGGAGGCCGAAGCACTGGCAAAAACTACCGAAGAAAATTCAAAATAATTTGTATGGAAAAATATTATTTGTCATTTTGGCATTCCTGCAAAAATCATCACTAATAATGAAACCAAATTCACTGGAAAAATCTTCACACAATTTTGCAAAACCTCTATATATAACAGGTCCATACAGATGTGGCTCATTATCAAGCAAATGGACAGACGGAGGTTACAAACTGGACTATACTTAAAGGATAAAAAACATGTCTTGAAAAGGCTGGGGGGCAGTGCGATGATGAGCTCCCAAATGTTTTTTTGGGGTTACCGCACTACTACTAGAACTCCAATAGGAGAAACTCCATACAACCTCTGCTTTGGCACATAAGCAATCATCCTGGTCGATATCAGAGTCCCAAGCCTCAAAGTTCAAACTTTTGACATCAGCAATAATGTGGAAAAACTTTGAAACTCTTTAGATCTTTTTCCCGAAATAAGAGACATGGCGTCACTTAAAAACTTGTTGCATACCATCAAAGAATAGCTCGCCACTACAAACCAAAGGTGAAGCCTCGATGTATCTCAGTTGGAGATTTAATTTTGCGTAGTCTTGAAGCAGCTAGAAAAGACCCCAAACGTAATAAACTTTCACCCTTGTGGGAAGGCCCTTATATGGTGGCGGCTATAGTCAAACCAGGAACATTCAAGCTAAAAGATATTGATGAAAAAATGCTGCCACGGACCTAAAATATTGGGAATCTTCGCAAATATTAGTTGTCATTAAAACTATTTTCTAATTTACTATTATATAGCCCTCTTATTTAACATCATAAAATTATTGTACAACTTTCCAAAATAGTAAAATTTGGATTGAACATTATCATAATTTTTCTATTTTCTGAACAGGATCATAGTAGTGGTCCTAAATAAAATACAAAACATAATGTTGATTCGAGAAATACATAATATTCATTGTATCTCAATCAACATATAATCAATTCCCGGGGAATTCGATCCAACATCATCCAAATAGGTTAATATCATCAAGCAATGCTTTGACAACATAACTTTGGATGGGTTTAACATCCTAAAAGGATATCTATCATTTTTTTTATTAATCCTATAGGGATTTGATCCAACATCTTCCACACAGGTTAATATTCTCAAATAATCATTTGACAACACAACATTGGATAGGTTAAACATCCTGAAAGGATGCCTATCAATTCTTTCAAATTAATAAATAAAAGTTTTTCACCATTAAACTAAATAAATCATAAATTCTTAAAAAAGTTTTCTTTTGCAAAGTTATAAAAAACTTTAATATTTCTTAAAATTAAGAAGATACATTTCTAGAAATAAAATGGATAAATAAAAATCTCTAAGAAATATAGATGAAATACAACCAATAATAAACATCTTATGTTATATCAACATCATCACCATCGCTAAAATAAACTTTTTTTTAGTTCACTTTTAATATCTTCATCGCTTGAGTCTAGAGAAGAATCCTCAGATGCTTGACTGAGAGTAAGCCCTTCAATATCAACCCTAGTCTTACGATGAACCAACCAAACACCTTTCAAGAAACCATGATTAAAGCCTTCTTCAAGACTTTGATGCTCCAGATCCTTCACTTCAATATCAAATAATTTTTCATAAGACCCTTGAACGCGACTTTGAACCTCTCGGTGATAAGTTACAGACTTCTTGAAATTTTCAATGACATTCAATGATATGGCTTCAATATCCAAAGTGATTGTTTCTCTTTTCTGAAGATGATCTTACAGCTTCTTGTTCTCTGTCTCAAGAGCTTTCTTCTCTAGTGCAAGCATTTTCAAAGCTTCCTTTTGCTGGTTAATCTCTACACGAGCCTCAATCAATTCATGGCGGGAAAGGTCAGCTTCTTAATTTTGGAAAGAGAGAGAGGTGGATATTGTTGCTAATTTAATTCTGCATTCCATCAATTGGCTCTTCAAGGATGATATTTCTTTAGTCTTTGCATCCAATCTTCATTTCTATTCTCTTTATAAATATTTAACTTTTACAAATTCATCATTCCAATTATTTAAAATTGATTCAAATCAAGATTCCAGGTCCATCTTTTGAATCACACTCATTAGCATGACATTGCCCAATACAAATATGCTTCAACACATTTTCTGAGATATGTATTCTTGAAGGTCGAGCCTCAATATCTGAATTAGGAGAAACTGTATCGATATTTAGGAGACGTGTAGCTTCCTTGCCTCCCCCATCATCTCTTAGTAGGATCTCTTTATTATTTGTTTTTCTCTTCTTTAGGGAGGAGGAATCAGTTACTCTTTGACCTTCTGAAGGATGGCTTGTTGAACGCTTAAGATCAGTTGAAGTTGTTTCAAGAACCGTCTCAGATTTTTTGAACTAAGTTGCATGAGATCTTCCTGCTTGAATAGAAAGGCCAACTTTGAAAAGACTTTTCTCTGTCACACATCGACTAATATAACACAGTTCCTGTTGAAGACTTTTTGTATCGGGAAAATTCAAAATTCTCAAAACATCTTCCTCTCCTACATGTAAATAACTTGATAACTCCTTCAATTTATCCCTTTTTCTGGAAGGCCCCACTCATTCTTCAAAAAAAAAAAAAAAAACGAGTTACACAAATTTTTCGAAGGGTCCCTCATTACAAAATCAAACCATTTTTTATTAGCTCGTCATGAAACTCGACCATAAGAATCATTTGTAAATTTACACATTTTTTACTAATATTCTACAGTTAGTGTTGATCAACATTCCCTAAAGAATACTACCAAGCCCACTATAATTGTTATCGCTCTACATAACAATTGGTGTAATTAAGGCAACATCACATGCTTTAAAATTTTCAAGTAACTCGGGTGCTGGAGGAAACCTCAAACCAGCACGCATCGTCATCTCATATACTGCTACAAATCCTTGTGGAGGAGCATGCGCCCTATCGGTCGTCTTTGGAGCAATAATCAATAAATTATTTGACACATGAAATTTCTTGCGAATTACCGCCAAGCTATCAGATGTAATGATGGATGCGACATCATTAGATCT
>NW_021318516.1:1138361-1155527 GCF_001605985.2 Dendrobium catenatum
AAAAAAAAAATGTATTTCTATCCTTAAACATATTCTATAGAATTTCATGTTCATCTTTTGAGATGATATGTTATTCTCTGAACTATGTTTGATTATGGAAATATCAATTTTCAAAACCCTATTTTGATATTGAATCAATTGTAGAATATTGTGTCGGCCTCTCGAGACTGTACTTTATTCTCAATGTAGTATTTGATTACAAAATAGGAGAAATCAAAATCTGCGTGGTGACATAAATTTTTCCCACCAGATATGTTCGTCCAAACAATATTTATTGTTCATCCAAGGACGATGGGCTCAGGATTTGACAAAATGAACTATTTATCTAGACGTTATTTATGGTTCATCCACGATCTTCTCTATTCTAGAAACTTAAAATTCGTCCTTCTTTTCATAAACTAGGTTTGTACGGGACGATGATCAGGTATGAAGGAAGTTCATAGTGGTTCACATTAAGTTCATACACAATAGTTTAAACATTATTTGTACGTACAAAATTGGATCATACAGGATGATCGTGGACGGTCAAAAATTAAAAGTTGCAGTTTTTGACAGTTTTCATGTCTTTTCTATAAAAGATCCAATTTAGATTGCTTAAAATATTTTTGTCACTTGGCCTTCATGAATTGTAAAGGGAGATTGAGAGAGAGAGAGTAAGAGAGAGTGCTTGAAAGAGATTTCTTACTATACGAGCATGAAGGGTTCACTTGGTTACTCAAGTGTAAGGATCTCTGTATGCATTTTATATTTTCTTCACTCTTTTCTCTTGTCCATCTAGATTTCTCGTGAGAAGATTTTTCAAGAAGATCCGGTTCTTTGCCAACACTTGAGGAGTGTGAACAGTGGAAGGTTCTCTGTCTACACTTGAAGAGTGTGAAAAGCAGAAGGTTATTTGCCCACACTTGGAGAGTGTGAACAGCAAAAGGTACTCTGCCTACACTTGGAGAGTGTAAAAGGACGAAAGTTCTCTGCTGCACCGGGTAGTGGTGGAAGAGAGTTTTTTTTTTGTGAAGTCTTCTCTGCCTTGCTGTGGGGGCAAAAGGAGAGACACTAGTGGTATTAGTGCAATACACGAGTGGGAGACTTCAGGGAGTGGATGTAGGTCGTGTTTGACCGAATCACTATAAATTTTATATCTTTTATTTTCCACAATTTTTTATTTTTTTTTTAGCTGTGGTTGAAAATTTGCTTTTATAATTCCAAAAATAATTTCATTAGTTTTACAAAATTAAAATAAGAGGAAAATTTTAAATTACGAATTCACCCCCCTCTTAGTTAGCCATTGGGACATAAGCTTAGGTCTAACAATCTAACTATAAGCTTAGGTCTAAAAATCTAACACATAATTAACAAGTTTCAATATTCACATAATTAAAAATATAATTATTCCTTTCCAACCAAAGAAACCAGAGAATAAGAGAAGGAATGACATTATGAATGTGCCCTTTAGACTTAATAAACAAAGCAGTAAGCATATATTTAATGGAGAGCTTGCCATTGAAGCAATTTAGCTAAAATAAATTATTAAAATAGACCCAAGTTCTAATAGCAATAGGGCCAGAAATAAAGGAAAATTAGGCTATCTAAATGGTAGCAACATTGACACTTGGAAGCCATACTAAAGACTTTTTTAGTGATATTATCATCCGTGGGTAAATATCTATGCAAAATTCTCCAAACAAAGATAAAACAGTAGAATGAATGCTCTTATGCCATATGAAATTAAAAATATCATCAATATTTCTTTTAGCTCTTAAAGTATGCCAAGCATCCATTAACTAGAAACCACCATCTTTAGAAAAATCACATAAAATAGTATCCTTCGAATCAGTGTTGATAGATAAGTTTAAAATGAAATGAGTATTGCAATCAGGAATAACATTAGAGAGTTTTTCATAATCCCAACAATTATCATTAATAAAAGAGTTCACCATAACCGAAGCATTCGAAGAAGAATTCAAAATAGAGTCAATAGAGTGTTTACATAACCATCAAAGCATTCGAAGAAGAATTCAAAATAGAGTCAATGGAGTGTTTACATAACCATCGATCTTGCCAAAAAAAATATTACCATTACCAAGCCCCCAAGAAATAAAGGGCTCCACCTCCCTTTTAACTTTGTAAAGCCTTTTCAACACTGTAGAATCACCATGTTTAAAAATACATTTAGTAGGAAGCTTGCCAACACAACAATTGGAAATCATAAAGTTAGCCCAAAAATTATCCCTAGAGCGCAAATTGTACCAAAGTTTAAAAGAAAAAGCATTATCTAGGTCATAGAAATTCATACAACCAAGACCACCTTCTGCCAAAATACCACAACACTTATCCCAAGAAGCCCAATAAATTTTAGAGATATAAGAAGTGCCTTTCCAAAAAAATTTGTTAATAAGTTTGTGAATCCTATCACAAACTGTTTGGGTCAGAAAAATAGTTTGAAAACTATAAATCGGTAAAGCACAAAGAACACTTTTAATAAGAGTAACTCTACGCTAAGGAAACTAGACTCCCAAGATAGCAGTTTGTTTTGAAAATAGGCAATAAGACCATCAAACAAAAAAGATCTCCTCCTCCCATTAAAAAGAGGAACACCTAGATATTTGATGGGCAAGGGAGCCTGGGTAAAACCAGTACGATTTTTAATAACATAAATACGATCATTAAAAATTCTTTTGGAAGAGATGAAATAACTTTTATTTTTGTTAAAGGCTAAGCCACTAACCAACTCTAATTTATAAAAGAAATCCATAAGTTTTTGAATATTATTACTAGAAGCATTAGTAAAAATAATAAAGTCATCCATAAAGCATAAATGAGATATGGGAAACACTCCCAATATTCAAAAATAAAGGCCAAGATTAGCATCAAATAGCCAACTAAGCCCCCTAGATAGAAATTTAGCAGCTATAATAAAAAGAGCAGGGGAAATAGGATCACCTTGCCTTAAGCCTTGAGAGGCTCTAAAAAAGCCATGATTCTAGCCATTAACAATGATAAAAAAATAAACATCTTCAATAAAATTCTTAATAAGCTTGATAAAGATAGAATCAAAACAAAAAACTCTAAAGTAAGATAAAGAAAATTCTAGTCAATATTATCATAAGCTTTAACAATATTAAGTTTAAGAATTAAATTACCCCCTCTAACTCTAACATCCAAATCTTGACAGAATTCCTGAGCGAATAAAATGTTATCCGTAATGGCCATATCTTTCACAAAGCCCATCTGATTCAGAGATATAATTTTAGGCAAAATAGAAGTAAGATGATTCATTATAATTTTAGAGATCAATTTATTAAAAAAATGTGTAAAGAGTAATACGTCTAAAAACATTCCTATTGGTAATAACATTATTTTTAGGAATAAGCATAATAGAGGTTGAAGAAAAAAACTTAGGTATAGAGTTACCAACAAAGAAATCTATCACAATAGAAAAAATATCATTATCAATAATATGCCAAGATTTTTGGAAAAAAAGAGTGGTAAAGCCATCAAGCCCAGCCACATAATCACTATTCATCTCCAAGAAAGTCTCTATAACCTCCTCAAAGGAAGGAGGCCTAGAGAGATTGATGTTATCCTCCTGAGAAATAAGAGAAGTAAGAAAGATTGATAAATAATCTGAGCCAGACTGAGCACTTTATTGAAACAGTTTTGAAAATGATGCACAGCCAAATTAGCAATCTCTAAAGAGTTATCAATGACAGAACCATCCTCCCTTTGGATTTTAGTGACACTGTTTTTAACCATTTTTCTCTTAACCAATGCATGGAAATATTATTGTTGTTATCACCTTCAGCCAAGTGCTTAGCATCAGTTTTCTACCTCCACAAAATCTCCCCCTAAGCTTGCAAATTAAGAAGGTCCTCTTTGGACTTCTTTAAAATGGAGAAAATGTGATCTATAGGATCAACTTGGTAAGCGAACTAAAGATAATTAACTAGATGTTCAACGTGGATAATATTAGGGAAAAGATTTTTAAAAACATGATGATTCCACTAATTTAAAACTTATTTCAACCTTTTCAGCTTAAACCAAAGTCTATTCATGACATAAATAAAATTATTCGGATGTAACAGAGCTTGCCAATTGTTCTTATTAACATCAAAAAAAGAGTCATGACATAACCACATGTTTTGGAATCTAAATTGAGAATAAGCAATAATATGTCTAAACTTAAAACTAATAAATAATGGGGAGTGATCAAATATAGTTCTACTAAGATGTTGCACATTAGTGGAAATAAAAGAGTCAATCCAAGAGTAATTAAAGAGCACCCGATCCAACTTTTGCCAAAATTGCCACCAATGGGCAAGATGTTACTTAAGATTTGAGGAATTAGGGGTGACTTCTATAGATTATTCTAATTCTCCCCCATTAGCTATATTTACTTGGATTTATGCTCCATATAATTAAATTTTATTTCTTTAATTTGTTTCTAATGAAATTCAAAATCAACCTTTTTTGCATAAATTATATCATCAACTTTAAAAAATTTTGACTTAGAAAATAAGTTTTTTTCCTAAAGTTGCACAACATCCACTGGACAAAATAACACCCTAATAGATCAAGTAGTCTACCATGACTCATAAGCAGGGAGGTTCCTAGCAAAGAGAGAAGGAAGTATATATATGCATTGGAATCCCTGGCATACCCAGGCTTACTTCTTAGAAATGCTTACCTTTCTATGTTGGCCTAAAGAGTTTATTTAATTATAGCTAGAAAATTTTTTGTCGTTAAAGAGCTTAATCTTATTATAGGCTAAAACAAAATTTGACATTCATATAATAAACCTATGAAATGCATGAAAGTTCTAAGGTGTCAAAAGTAAATAAAGTAAACAAATCATTAAACCAAATCAAATATAAAAGAAAGGCTATGTGGAAAATGCTACTTAATTATTACTAGGGTCTGCCAAAACAAAAAGTGGATGGGCTCCGCTGACAATAAACATAGATTCTAATCTTAAAGATGGATGCAAGTTTTAAAGTGGGGTATTTTAATTATCTTCATCTATTTAGCTTCTTTCTTCAAGCTTCTTTGATCTATCGGGTCTAGATATTCAAATAAAAATAACTCCCCCCAAAGGGGTGTTTCTTTTCTTTTTGGATTTTTAACATACCCAAATTTGGATCTCTAAAAAAAAAAGATCTCTCCCTAAAGGGATATTTCTTTCCTCTTAAAATACTAAATTGAGTATCAAATTCCCTACTTCAAGTGACTTTCATAACTTTTTGGGATTTAAATTTACATGTGTAAAATATAAAATGACTTTAATAAAACTTGTATGTTATCCTAAGCATTTCATATCTAAAATAATCAAAATTATAAGAATATATAATTTAATTGCTCCCATTTGAGCCAAAATATACACTTAACCATGCTTTTGAATTTTAAATAGGGCTTCACAATTTTACAAGCAACAAATTTTTTTTGTTAATTACATATTTTTTATTTGCACCATTTATATAGACATGCATAACCATGTCCACCTTTAGAAAACCTCATTAGCATCTAAATTGTCCTAACCTTGTATAATCTAGCATCCATCATATCATATCACATATAATGTAATAGAAATACCATCTCATAAGCATTATAAATCACATCACATCATGGCAACAAACATGGAAGGAATATCATGTAAATCCACATAAAATCCACATAACATAAAAGAGAAAAAACATTTATAAAATAAAATCTGCCTAGTCTAAAGCTAGGATCCGTTGTCCTTACAAATAATCTATATTATGTACATTAGGCCATCTAGTTTAATTAATTCTTAAGTTAGGTTATTGTTTGATGTTCTATAAAGTTTTATGTATTTGTTGTAGGTTGAAGGGATGTTTACTTCAAATTTAAATTATAGTAATTTAGAGTTATTTTTTGGATAAGTTTTTCATGTTAAAGTTGATCAGTTATTAGTTTTCTATGGTCCTAAATTTTATTTAGGTGTTTTATTCCGTAGGCCTCAAAATTTAATGCACTTATGCTCTCTAAAATGGAATCTACTTAAGCTTTGGAGGCTTCCATTAATTAGTGATTTATGGTTGATTATTTAGATTGAATAATAATAGACTCATTTACACCAAGGTTGTGCAATTTATTTCACCTTTATTGGGGTTAACCTAATAGACACATAGGCTTGAGTTATGTTACTTATATATTTTAGGTTTAGGTTTGATTTATTTCTTTGATTAGGTATCTAGTATTGTTATTATCTTATTAGTGATTTTTATTAAACTTATAATCTATGGTTTGCATTCTATGGAATTTGTTTGTGGCATTGTCACAACGAGCACGAGGACCAAGGCATACTTACAACACATAGCCCTGTATCTCGAGGTAGTCCATCCTAAAAACTTTATTGGTGGAATGTTGATAAAATATTTTAATTTTAGTTGATTGATTTGATTAATTAGATTAGGGATTTTCTTAAGATTTGATCATTTATTCATTTTGAGTATTTTTTGGAATATTTTATTGCATCAAATCAAGTGTAAATTTTTTTAAATTTTTGGTTTACTTTAAGTTCTAGAGTTTTCTTATTTTTTGTAAATAGTAGACCCTAAGATGAGTAAAATTTCACTAATTTTGCTAATTTTGTCATCTTTAGAATTTTATACAATTGGTTGTGTTTTTTTTAAGTATTTGTTTTTAATTGAACTATTTAATTACTTAATTAGAGAGGTTTTGTTATCTTTGCACCAAAATGTCTCTAGACCTCTTAAAATCCCTCCCAAATTTCAAGAATGACGTGTAGGAGTGATTTCAAGTGTTTGAAATTTATTTAAATTTTTTAATAATTTGTAATTATTTATTTTAATTAATTATTTAATTTCCCTAATTATTAAATTAAGGCCAAATGTGAAGTGTGCTGATGGGGCTTTTTATTTTCCTTGATAGAGTGTTTAATTTTAAAACAATTTAATAATTATATGTATTTATTTAATTTAAATTGGATTTCTTACTATTTTTTGAACTTTAGGTATCTTAAAGGGGCTAATTTTAGTCTTGCTTTATTTTTTGATCAAATGAGGTCAAAATTTAGTGAAATTAAAACCTTAGGTTTATGATGACACTAAATTTACTATCACAGAGTTTCAATCTTATTTGATGTGTGTAGAATTTTCTAGAATTTTTCTATGTTTTTTGTATAAGTTATTAATTAATTTTTTCTATGTGACGTTATTTAATGTTTGGATGCAAATCATAGTATACACATAAGTTTGACCATTGTTTGTTGGTTGACCAAGTCAAACCAATAACCATGAAGACATTGGATATCCTTAGAATATCCAATGGAATGATTTTGAGTGTTAAATTTTGTTTTGTTTTAACATGATTGAAAAATCACTCAAAAAGGGTTATGGGATAAAGGGCTTTGGACTTGACTTTGAGTATAGAATTTTTAGTTTTATTTTGGAATTTGCATTAGGTTGATTGAGTTTGATTTACTCATGTGAATGAAAATCATTTAGGTGATTATTAATTAAAGAGTAAAAGAGATTAAGTGATAGCCAGTATGTGACTACTACTTGAGCTAATTTGAGTTGAGCTTGGATTTTATTTTGATTTTGGAAACCTCAGGAGAAAAATGTGGTCAACAAAGGGTTTCTTATTATAGCTGATTGTCCAGTACAATCTAGTGTTCACATTATATAATTAGTTATATTTCAAGATAATAATTTTTTTATTCAAATAAAACATTTTAATTAATTTTTATTTCAAAACATCCTAGAATTCAAATATAAACTAACCTATCTTATACAGCCTGGCCATATTTCTATATTGGATACATCTTAGAATCCAAATTTAACCATATCCCTATGGTTTATGTCTTAGGGCTAGAGTTTGTTTTTGTTAGGCTCATGGAGTCCTAATGGTAGTAAGGTTTTTAATATTTTGAAAGATTAAGTCACAAGAATTAAATTATGTGTTGGACTTGCAATAGTAGATGCTAGGGATAGAAGTGGAATAATGTTTATAATGTCACCAAATTTGGCTATGACCTTATTTCAAAGATCATGTTTATTGGCCCATGCATTGATAACTATGGAATCCACTAAGGGTTGGTGGTGGGGTAGAGAGGAGTTCCTAATAAGGGTGTTGACTTGGGTCTATTTGTAATCTATGAAACAATAAATAAAATAGGGGAGGACAATTAATAGAAATGTGAGGAAGCTCATGACGATCATCTAGGGTGCTAGTAACTCAGCAATTGATAGACTTAAGATTTAAGAGTAATGCGGTGGGAGGTGAGAAGAAGATTTGAGAAAGAAAATCAAATAATAGCTTAGTATAGTTAGGGAAAGCCAGATAAATAATGAACTGGAGTGTGGAGAAGGCAAATAATTTAAGTATCATGTATGAAAGAGCTTCTTCATTGAGAATATTATAATTAATAATGGAAGCTTCTCTATATCAGACATAGGCATCTTTTCCTTCCTCGCATTGGACCCCTCTAATCACCTCATCGATCGAGATCTGCATGGCCTCACTTTGGTAGAGCCATAGAAAGGTGAATGAGGGAATATATATTTAGGGGGGAGAATGGAATTTGAAGGGGAACGTGTGATTAAAATAACGATTTTTACTTCATTTTATAGTTCAAGTTGATTGTACATTGCAATCAGGTATCATATACTGGATGATTATTATAAATTTATTATCTTATGGAGTCATTGTTATTGACTAAAAAGTATCATACATTAAGATAAATAATTCTTACAGTATGATCAATTTGATTGAATCATCCATAATAGTTAACATGATAATAGTTAGGGCCAACAGTCAAATCCTTAATGGATGGTATAGTACAATGTATGTATCATTTTTTTTTATAATTAAAACCCACAAATGGGACTACACGTTAATATAAAAAATAATTGCATGGTCCATAGGGGGGAACATCAGCTCACTAATGCTCATAAGAGCTATAAAATAAAGCAAAATAAAATCTACGAGCCAATAGTTCCCACTATTCCAAAATATAAGATAACCTAGGTACATTCCAAAGATGCTAAAGCCAAGCATCCAAAAAAGAAAGATATAGATAAACACATGAAGCACAATCTTTCTGCAAAAAAAAAAACTTGAGCATTGTAATTTTTAAATCCACCAATAAACCAATGCAGCTGCACACAGATGAACTAAAACACATAATATTGTGAAGGTAAAATAGAAGATTAACTAAATAAATATTAGAGAAAAATAGAATGAAATCACCCAAAAACATCTTACGCATAAGGAACCTCCCATAATAGATTAAGCAATAATCTAACAAGTTATGAGCATCACTGTTAACAATCCTAAAATCAGGATTAAAATTATCCCTAGAATAATGCCAAAAATCCCCAATCATGTGAACATAAAAAAAAAATCCAGAACAAACCAGTTATTAGAGAAAAATAACCCAAACAAACATAAACAATCTAAAGAAATCAATAGGCATATAGAGCTCAGGATAAGATGAGCAACCAGCACAAGGGATAACCCAAGGTAGCTCCATCCTACCACTATTCCCAATCCAACACAAATAGATAAATTGAGCCCAAGTGTAGAAGATCGAGCTCCCATAAAAAATGGGCAGAGAACTGCACTAAAGAGCTCCAGAGAAAGAAAAACCCCCAGAAAAAATCGTACAAGTCCCTTATGTCAAGAATAATCAACCAACCAGCAAGGGCCGTATCGTCCACAACCAATCAAGATAAATAACAATAAGAATTCCCCCAAATAATCATAGACTACCTAGAAACCCCAGGGGAAGGTAAAACCATAGCCTAAGAATGCAGCCAAAACCATTAAAATCTCAAAGACAAGAGGAAGGAGAACAACCACTAAGAATCTCTTCAAAAGTTGAAGCACAATCATAGCTCATGCCCCAAACCATAAAAACATCAATAATAGGAAAAAATATAGAAAAATGCCAACATCAATTCAAGAAGACCAGAATAAAAGAGTTAATTAAATAAAAAATAAAACCAAGATTGGGATAGGGGACAAAAAAAAAACCATCTCAAAATGCTTTAGGTTATAAACAGTTTCCACACTACCAAGATTCAAAACAAACCCAAACCTAAATAACATCAACTTTTAGCAATCACATGAGTACCATCCAAAAAAAAAAAAAAGATCAGGGATGTGTTGCAACTCGAGCTTATGAGTTTATATTTTTGATGATAACAAATATTATGGCTCACTTTCTGATGTCTACCTATATTTATAATATATTTTTGTTTGTGTCTATACAAACTTTTATGGATTAAAATGCACCTTTCAAGGCTCAAGATTTAGTAGAACAAGTTTTATTTGTAATATTCATTGATTTATATTTTAGTCTTGTCCTGTAAGGGTGTATGCTTACTTTGAAACCTTACACACAAAGACTTGGGAAAATTTTTTTTATTGGTTTAAAGTTCTTTATTTTCAACCACATGGGCCAGGAGGATCCAAAAATCGACCTAGATGATCAGTTAAAAATAGAAACCCTAATTAGGGCATCCTAGTTAAGGCAGCTGCAATTAAGCGAATTTTCCTAGACGATAGTATCATCATACGGGATGATAGGCTCATTCAAAAAGAATCAGTCACCATATCTATTTACACGTGTGTTATTTTTTGACCTTATCTAGGACATCATCCTAGACGATGAAGTGCAATTATGCTTAAATTAATCTTATAATTAAGAAAAGCAATTAAGGTTTGATTACTTAATTCTAAATATTATATGTTTATATCCATGTGCACTATGGCAAAAAATTTTAAGATAAATTACACACTATATATGAAGGCACTACGAAAATCAAGCAATCTAGGTTGAATACTTTCATGCAAGATTATGAACTATTTTGCATGAAATCTTATGAGATGATCTTAGATATGTATACTAGGTTTATTGAAATTGTAACATCATTACATGCTTTAGGCAAAGAATTTTCAAACTTTGAAAAATTCAATAAAATTCTACATTGTCTACTTGATAAGTTTGATGCCAAAGTTGTTGCTACTTAGGAATTAAAAAAATTGAATGAATATTCTATTAATAATTTGATTGGCTCACTCATTTCCTACGAACAAAGTTTGGGCCAAATAGTTTTGGATGGATGTGAAATGATAGTGCTAAATGCTGAATATATGGAGAAAAGTAGCTTAGTTGGTGACAAAAGTGATGACTTAACAAGCAAATTGGATAGCTCACTAAAGCACAAGCATCAAAAAAGAGGAATGAAGGTAAAAAATGGTAAGAATGTTAGGATTTCTTTTGACATTATTTTTGGTTGTAGGAAACCAGAACATATGAAAAATAAGTTCCCTAATTTGAGAACTCTTCCTGCAAAAGAAAATGGTAAAGGTAAACAAAATTACAAAAAGGGCAAATAATAAAAAGTATAAAATTTCCTAGGCATACCTAGTTTCAAAATCATCTAAACAGGAGCAAGATGATGTTCAAATCCTTGTTTGTGTGTTTATTTATTTATGTATGCATGTTTTTATTCGTTGTATTTTTTTATTCTTTTCATTCATTTTTTTTGTTATGTTAAAATTTTAAATTTGACTTTACCTTTTCTTTGTGAGAAGTTATCTCTGATCAACACACATATGTCACCTTTTTTTTCTAAAAATGAAAAACCTGCCTCCTAATTTTTTCTTGAATTCTTATGTATGTTGTGACTGACTTCTCTAAAAATAGTCAAAGGAAGAAAACTCATGATTTTGTCTCTCTATCCTTTTTATTAAAGATGTTATTCTACTTTTGATTCAACATCTTCATCATATTACAAATATCTTTTTCAAGAGGTTGAATCCAACTCATAATTTTTTTAATCAAGTAGTTCATTTTATATATAGAATGGGTTTGCTTTTTTTTTTTTTTTTTTTTTTTTTTGAACTTTTTTTTTTTTTTTTTTTTGAGAGAAGCAAGAGATTGCATTAATAAAGAAAATAAAAGCAATTACAAGGTAGACCCTTTGGCTGATTCCTCCTTTAACATTTGATTGAATAGAGGAGAAATCTTATTCATGTCTACACAATCCCAAGAAAAGTTACTAAGAAAAGCATAATTAGAACATAAATTGGCTAACTTATTAAAATCTCTATAGACCCAATTAAAAAAAACAACTTTAAACTCTTTTAAAAGATTGAGCTCATATTTCCAATTACCTTTGAGACCTTGTAAGAATTCGGTGATGTTTTTGTTATCTCCTTCTATGATTACTCCTTTGCATCCTTGGAAACAATCCTTTTTAACTTCTTTTAGCATTTGGACTGCCATTAGTTCAAGAGAAGATACATCCCAGTGTATACATTTAAAACCGTAGGAAATTAGGAGTCTACCTTTACAATCCCTGATAACTTCTCCTACACCTCCTTGATAATAATTTGTTAATGAAGAATCAACATTAATTTTGATCCATTCGGGTGGAGGAAGGTACCAACGATTACACAGTCTAGTTGACTGATTGATACCCTAGTGGCCCAAAAATTTCTTATCTTCCATAAATGAAATAGAGGCATAGCTAACCGAATTTAAAGCTAAGACCAATGCACTTACATCTTTGCCACCATGAATCATATGGTTCCTTGCTATCCAAGATTGATAAACCGCGTTACAATGAATGTTTGAAGTGAATTTATAATTTTTGGAACCTGTATTCAACCAATTCCAGCATTGCTGGAAGTTGCTAAAAATCAGAAAACAAAAGCCCCAATTATTAAGATAATTCAAGATCTGTGCCATTTTTGAACAATGGACTGTGATGTGGTCGATATCTTCACCTTCATTACTGCATCTAGGACAACCGAATTCCTTTTGAATTCTTCTTTGATACAGTAAGTCGAATGTAGGAATAGCTTTGTTGTATATTTGCCACCAGAATAATTCCACACGAGGTCTCAGTTTTAGATTTTGAAAACATTCCTTGTAGAAATAAGGCTTTTCTACTATGATTGAAGGTTTATAAGCTAATGCAGAAATAGTGAAGCCTGATTTAAATTTGATAAGCTCTGCTTCATCTTCTTGATGGATTGGAATATTACAAATTAAATCCACCAGTTCCTCACCGAACATAGAATAAAGTTTATATATAATCCAATCACCATTTGTAATGAGATTGTCCAATGTCATTTCAATGTCTTTTGGCACTATCATGAACGTTGGCCATTCAATAAGTTTCTTGTCCAGTATCTAGATGTCATTATAAACTGCAATGTTCTTTCCAGATCCAATCTTCCATCTCATTATACTATTTAGGTACTTCATGCTGTTGGCAATTATTTTGAATGAAGGGCTTAATTTGTTTATACCCATCTTCCCTTTGTTGAATTTTCCTCCCAGCCATTTGAACAATAAAGAGTCATTTTTCTGTATAAATTTCCATGCTAACCTTGCTCTTGAGGGACCAGCTACCTCCAGATTTGAACAAAGTCCTCTTCCCCCCCCCCAGCATTTCAGTTTACAGAGTTTCTCCCAGCTCACATAGTGTGAACCCAAATTTCCATCTACTTTGTCCTAAATGAATTTCCTACATATTTTATCTAGAATCTTTAGTATCCTTTTCGGAACCAAGGCAAGAGAACAGTAAAAATTGGAATAGAACTGAGAACTGATTTAATTAGTAGAAATTTTCCATCCAATGATAGAAGTTTAGAACCCCTTATATGAATCAATCTCATCACTTTATCAACAATAAATTGATAATCTTCAGCCACTGTTCTTCTTAGTGTCATTTTAATAGCAAGGTAGCTGATTTCCATCATCACCTTGAAGCCCATAATCATTTCAGTAGCTCTTTTCTTTCTATTCTTCATATTGTTGCCAACCATCATCACAGATTTCCCTGCATTAATGCTTTGGCAAGTCAAATTACAAAAATTGGATAAAATGATTTTGATTTTCTTCACATCTTTAATAATAGCTTCAGAGAATATTAAGAAGTCATCGGCAAAAAGCAGATGATTAATCCTTGGACCATTTTGCGTTATTCGAATACCCAAAGAGTTCCCATCTTGTAGAAATACATTAGAGAGAAGATGAGCATATAGGATGAAGAGGTAAGGTGAAAAGGGACACCCTTGTCAAAAACCATTCCTAGATTTAATCCATTTATACCAAGTTCTATTGATTAATAAGGAGAATTTCGGATCAATGATGCAGTCCATAATCCACGAAGAAAATTTATGAGGAAAACTAAAATTTTCCAAAATTTTCCTTAATGTTTCCCAGCACATACTATCGTATGCTTGTTCCATGTCAATTATAAAAGCAACCATACCTTTTTGTGATTTGGAAATTCTGAATTTGTGAAAAAACTCCTGGGCAACCAAAATGTGATCCTCAAGAGATCTACCTTTAATAAAGGCTGGTTGCTCTATAGCTATGATTTTATGCATAGCTGGTTCCATTCGTTTGAGAATAATTTTTGCAATTACCTTGTAAATAGTCCTGCAAAAACTGATTGGTCTGAAATGCTTTGGAGTAGATGGGTTTTCCACTTTAGGAATAAGAACTATTAAAGTTTTTTCCATCCTTCATCCATTGAACCAAATTTAAAAAAGAGCTCTAAAGCATTCCAGAAAGCATTTTTGATGATATGCCAATAAAATTTTAAGAAGGAATAGCTAATGCCATCATTACCAGGTGAGCTGTTTCCTTCGGATTGCATCAGCACAGTTTCAACTTCTTCAAAGGAAATGTCCTTATTCAAGCATTCTATCTCTTCACCATCCAGCTTACAGATTTGATTAGGCCAACCATACATATTGCAAGGTCTATCTTTCCATTTATCTTCAAAGAAATCCAGGATGACATCTTCTATTTATTCTTGTTCTTCAACCGTTACTCCATTTTTATTTTTGAGTTTGAAAATCCAATTGGATTTTTTCCTTGCCGAAGCAAAAGAGTGAAAGAATTTAGTATAGAAATCCCCATCAGAAAGCCATTTAATTTTGGCTCTTTGCTTCCACCATGTGCATAACCTAGCCAGGATTGAATTGAGTTCATTAATATAAGATTTTAAAGTAAAATCATCCTCTTCCGAAAGCCATCCATGCTCAGCTTCCTTCATCTGTAACTCCAGAATACTTGATTTCAGCTCTTCTTTTTGCCTCAAATAATTTTTGTGTTTTGCTCTGCTCCATAAATACAAATTTTTAAATGATCTTTTAAACTTTTTGTTTAATTTCTTAGCACAATTTCCTCCTGTTTTAATGTTCTAAGTAGCTTTAACAATAGTTTCAGATGCAGGATAAGATGCCCAAACATCCTCAAACCTGATAATCTTATCTATTTTACTTCAACATCCAGGAATTTCAGTAAAATGGGATTGTGATCCGAAGCTACTCTTGCACGATGTCTCACCACCATCTTGTTTGATTTAAAATTTTAGAAACGTAGCATATTTGATTGAAAAAAATGGCCAATGATGCCAAATCAAAATATGCGCAATGACGTAAAATTAAGAAAGATACACAAAGAATACTAAAAATTAAAAGATGCATAAAGTTCGCCAAACAACTTACAAGAGGCATAAAATGAGACCATAAAAAGTAAGCTTACCTTTCTTATACTTCTTAAATCATAAGGAAAACCTTGATATTTTTTATATTTGAGCTTGAAAATTATTATTCCTGATTCACCAATTTTTGCATTAATCTTCTATTAGATATGTTTTATGAAATGAGTTTTGAAAAAAAGTAGTGTTTCTTTTTCTAATTTGTTCCTTAATTTAGATATTGGATTAAAAAGCTTTTCAGCCTTTAAAAGAACTTAAGCTTGAATTAACAATTTTTGAACTTCTCATATTTCTAGGTTATGCGTTATTAACACATTTTTTACTAAGTTTTTGAATAAAATCATGAGGAAACTTTCTCATTTTAAGAATATTTAATTAATTTTTTTCACTAGATGAGGGATCATTTTTCTTAATTGTTTTTTTTTATTATTCTTATTGTTTGTGCCCTCCTCCTTTTTATAATGTCAAAGTGGGAGAACTTACTGTTGTATTTGTATCTTTTTTTTGTAACCTTTTATTTTATTTTATTTTATTTTTAAATATAAACAACAAAAATTTTATTTCCCCCTAATTTTAAATTTTATTCTAGTGAGGGTGAGATTAGGAGAAAATATTTTCAATTTTGCAAATTCAACCAATAATATTTACTGTCATAAAAAACGGGGAAGATTTCTGTAACTCGAGCTTATGAGTTTATATTTTTGATGATAACAGATATTATCCCTCACTTTCTACTTTCTACCTGTATTTATATTATAATTTTTGTTTGTGTCTATACTAACTTTTTAGGATTACGGTGCACCATTTAATGCCTAAGATTTGGTAGGATAAGTTTTATTTGTAATATTTATTGATGTATTTTTTAGTCATGTCTTATAAGGGTGTATGCTTGCTTTGTAACCTTACACACACACACTTAGAGAAAAATTTATGACTAGTTTAGAGTTTTTTATTTTTGATCACATCGGTCGAGACGATCCAAAAATTATCTTGGATGATCAGTTAAAAATAGAAGCCCTAATTAGAGCTTCATGGTTATGGTAGCTGTAATTAAGCAAATAATTTTGGATGATAGTATCATTGTATGAGATGATAGCTCAATTCAAAAAGAATCAGCCATCAGATCTATTTAGGCATGTGTTATTTTTGAACATCATCCAGGACATCATCCTTGATGATGAGGTGCAATTTTGCCTAAATTAATTTGGTAATTAAAGAAGGTAATTAAGGTTTAATTGCTCAATCATATCAACCTGGATGATCATAGGATTGTTTGGGACAATCAGTTCACAAACTTTAGTTCTCTCCGGATGATCAATAATCAACCTGGCTCCATTTAGGGCGATCCTCTGGATGATATGTTCCTTTTTATACTAATCGGCCCAAATGATCAAGAGATTATCTTGGACGATCAGTTTGCTTTTCCATCATCCAAACATTCAATCAAGGCGATGTTTTGGATAATGCTCAATGATTTGAACTAATCATGCAAGATGATATGAATATAATCCTAGACGATATTATCGGTTTGTTGTAATTAATAATAAATTTGGAGCTCTTCTATTTAAGATCTCTTGTTTATACAAGTTAGTGTCTTTAGCAGCCATTGAAGCTTCATTCTTTTGGAGGAAACTTGAAGAGAGAATTTGAAAGG
>NW_021318516.1:1156100-1169240 GCF_001605985.2 Dendrobium catenatum
CTTGTTATGTGTTGAATAGGGTGAATGTTAGAGCCAAATTAGAGAAGACACCCTATGAGATCCTTAAGGGTAGGACACCCAATCTTTCCCACCTTCATGTCTTTGATTGTAAGGTTTTTATTCACAATAATGGGAAGTCTCACTTGGGAAAATTTGATCCTAAATCTGATGATGGAGTATTTTTGGGTTATTCTAGTGTTGGGAAGTCTTTTAGGGTGTTTAACAAGAGAACTTTGATGGTGGAAGAGACAACCCATGTTATTTTTGTTGAGTCTGATCCTAAGAAACATGGAGTGGAAGATGATGATGTTGGAGAGATTACAAGTGGAGTAGAAAATTTGGGGAAGGGGAGAGAGCACCAAAGTAATGAAGGAGTAGAAGGAGTCACCCAAGGAGTAGAAAATTTTGATTTGGATGAAAGGGGTGAACCTTCACACACTTTTCCTAGAGATTGGAGATACTCTATAAGTCACCCCAAGGATTTTATCATAGAAGACCCTTCTAGTGGAGTTAAGACTAGACATGGCCTCAGGAAGAAGGTGAACCACTCTGCCTTTATCTCAATGACTGAACCCACCACCATTAACCAAGCCCTTACTGATGAGTTTTGGATTTTAGCAATGCAAAAAGAATTGAACCAATTTGTTAGGAATGATGTTTGGGAGCTTGTAGAAAGACCTAAAGGATAAAGTGTACTTGGGACATAGTGGGTCTTTAAGAACAAGGTGAACGATTCAGGAGTGGTGGTAAGGAATAAAACAAGATTGCTGGCTAAGGGGTACAATCAAAAAGAAGGGATAGACTTTAAGGGAGATATTAAGTTACACCAGGTGACAACTGAGAATTAATTGGCTGACATCTTTACTAAACCACTGGCCTTCGACACTTTCAGTTCTTTAAGGACCAGACAGGGTGTGATTGACATAAACGCATGAAACTTGATCTTTTTGTTACTTTCTTTTGCTCTTGTTTATATTTTTTTTGTTTTTAGTGTGATTTTATTTTTCTTTTGTCTTTTTCTGTCTTCAAAATCATCGCTGAAATGATATTATATTCTTTGTCCTTGCTTTTGAAAATTTATTGTCAATGTGGTTTTCATCTTCTAATCCCCTAGATGGTGAAAATATTTTATGACTGTGTCTCTTTCTCTAACCTATTTTAGTGGCATATATTTCTTTTCTAACCAAAAACCTATCTCAAATTAAAGATTGTTTATGGAATTGAGATCTTTTCTTAAACTTGCTTAAGCAAATCTATCTTGTATTTATAATGTTTAAAGTTATTTTTTTCACATCACGATCCCTCGTTACTCTTGTCCTTGATTATTAATTCTGCTTGTGGTAATTCTTCCTTATGCTAGAGAGAGAGCTCCTATTCTCTAATATACAAGAAGATATATTCACAACTAAGATTTTTTAAGAGGTTATAAAAGAGAATATAGCTTGCAAAAATAAAAAAAAATATTGGCCAATGATGCCAACAAAAGAAGCGCAAAGACGCCAAAATTGAAAAATATACACAAAAGTATATCAAAAATAAAAAGATGCGCAAAGCGCCACTCGAATTGACAAGAGGCATAAAATGAGCCCACTCAAAAGCAAGCTATTCTCTCTTTTTAAATCTTTTAGAATTTAGAAGTTTTGGTTCTCAAAGGCTTGATTTCAATTGTTTTCTTATTGTGATAAATTTACTTTAGTTCATTATTTTATAAAGATAGTTTTTTTATAAGCCAAGTGATGGATGGATTTTTTTTTCATATCCAATTAATTCTTTGAGATAGGTTATTGATTTCAAAAGATGATTCTACCTTAAGAAAACGTCTGAGCTAAGGGTAACCATGATCGGATATTCTACTATTCTATGGATTGATGAGATTGTTCACTCATTAACTCACAAGTTTTTAAATCAATCACATGGAATACTACATCATTTTCATGCCTTGGTTTAAAAAAAAAGGGGGTTTGTGATTTGCTATTGTTCTTTTGTGTTCCCTCCTCCTTTTTGATATGTCAAAAGAGGGAGAAGTTTACGATGTTCTTTTTACTTATCGATCCTGAACTTTAACTGCTAATTAACTTCGTAGTGTTTTGCCATCATCAAAAAGGGGGAGATTATTGCAAACCTATTTTCATGCCTTATGTTTTGATGATTGACAAACACTATTGATTCTCTTGGACTACTTGTTTCTTCTAACTTTTCATGAATCAAAGATCAGACGAACAGATGAAGCTAGTTCAGGATTGCGTAGGTCTAGGGTCGTGTTAGTTTGTACTTTTATTTTTTCTCTTCTCAAGTCTTTTGTAATGGTAAAAGAGACTGATGCTAAGTAACCCTACACACACACACTTGAGAGACTTAGAATTTATATTTTTACTCATATCGGCCAGGACGATATTTACATCGTCCTGGACGATCAGACTTCAAACAGAAAGTCAAAATAAGGATTCTTAATTAAGGCAGCTGTCATTAACATATCAGCCCGGACGATACGTGTATCGGCCAGAATGACAAGCTCAAAATAGAAAGAAGTTATCTCGATAGACAATTAAGGTATACTATATTTTTAAATTATCGGCCAGGACGATCATTGATCGGCCTAGATGAAATTATCAAATTATGCCTTAATTGATCCGGAAATCAAGGGAGTAATTAAGGATGATTGATATGATCATATCAACCTGGACGATCGCAGGATCAGCCAGCATGATCCAATCAAAAACCTTAAGTTACTTCAGGATGATATAAATATCGGCTAGCTCATATTCAGGGCGATGCTCTGGATGATTTTCCTCTGATTTTAACTGATCGATCGGGACAATCGTGAAGATCGGCCTGGATGATCAAGCCAATTTTAAATCATCCAGTTTGCATTCAGGGCGATCCTATGGCCGATCTTCTGAGATTTATACTGATCGGCCTAGCTGATGTCCATATCGGCCTGGACGATATTATCGGCAACTTGCAATTAATGAGCTCCTTTGAAGATCTTCTATTTAAGAGCTCTTGTTCAACATTTTAAAAGACATTTGGCTGCTGCCTTGACCTGAGAAGGCCTTGAGGAGAGAAAGAGAGAGAGGGAGAGAGAGAGGATCTTGTGAGGGGGAGCTTGTGATGGGATTCACAAAGGTTGCTTAAAGGATCGTTCTGCTTCTTTTTTGTCTAGAACTTCTCATCCATGGAAGGGTCGGTAGAGATAAGGAGTTAGCTTCTGGTTGTGGTTCTCTGCCAGCTTCAGAGGGAAGAAAAAGGAGATAGGTTCTCTGCCTTGCCGGGGTGGCGAAAAGGAGGTGCTTTGTAAGGGCTTCTCCGCCTAGCTGTGGGGGCTAAAGGAGAGTCACGTTTGTAGTGCAATACTCGGAGGGCGCCTCAGGGGAGTTGACGTAGGTCAAGTTGACCAAACCACTATAAATCTCTGTGTTCTTGTTTTTTTGCTTTCGCACTTTTATTTTCGCATTGTTTTTGTCGTGGTGTGATTTTGGTTTATGTGTTTTTTTGCTTTTGCACTTTTATTTCCTGGTTGATGTTTATATCGTACTGGACGAATGGCTTTTCGGGCTTCAAAAACTCCATATGCTGAATATTCTGACTTTTTTGCTCTAATCGTCCTGAACGATCCTTTATTATCCTGGACGATCCTTTATCATCCTAGACGATATGATCGACCTCTATTATAATCATGTTGATCATCTTGGCCGATATATTTTTTCATCCTGGACGATGCATTTATTTGTTATCATCCCAACCGATACACCTGTTCGTCCTGGATGATACACATGTCGCATGTTTAAAATCTATAATTTTGCCCACGAAAATCCATTTTTGGATAATCATCCTAGCTGATCCACTGTTCATCCTAGAAGATACACGTGGCACATGATTTAAAACATTTTAAATTCAGCCGATAAATCCATTATTGAGCATCATCCTTGACGATCCACCTAAACGGCCTAGATGATTTGCTTTTTCAATGATCGTCCGGCCTAACTCCTCGGGACGATCATCTGTGTCAAATCATCCCGGCCATTATCTGATAGGCCTGGACGATCAGACCACCTTTTTAACCAATTGGCTTATTCACAATAATTGCATCGGATAATCTTATGATCGGCCTGGACGATCCGGCCGATCCTTTAAATTCAGAGCCTATGAGCCATTGTTTCTCACTTCAAAACTCTTCTCCTCTCTTGTTTACTTCCTATTTGCTTATGGCTGGCGGAAAGCATGCTCGTCAGATGTCTGGCAGCTCCTCAAGGGGCACGCTGGACACTTATTTTTGGGAGGCAGATGATCAGACTGCCTACCATCGTTATAAAGAGTGCAGCATTACTCTCCCCGCACAATCAAAATCTAGCCTATCTCTCTTATTCGGTACTGGATCTTTTCGCCCACATTTCTCTTTTCTTTATTCTCACCCTTGCAGCCCCCTTTTGTTCTGTACTTTTTTTTGAATTCTATGCAAACCTCCACATAAATTTTTCCTACGCTACTCTCACCTCTTATGTGAATCGACATCCTGTCGAGATCATATATCAGGATTATGCTAAACTGTTGCAACTATCCACCACTGGGGATAAGCTGCATACCCTTGTCTATGATCTTAACTTTGATTGTTCCAGTGCAAATCACTTTCTTGGCCACACAAATGCACACTTTCAAGTTGTAGAGACTAGTTCTTTACTCAAAGATGCTAGGACAATCCAGCATGTCCTTCGCACTTCTATTATTCTAAAAGCTAGGGACCGAGTCCACATCACTCCAATACTTTCACTTACTACCTTTTACATTCTGGCCCATAGGAAATTCAATGCCACATACCTGATCTTTCACTATATCGAGCATTTGATTACTATTCGAGATCCAGGTCATAAAAGAAAACCAAATCTTGCTCTAGGACTCCTCATTTCCTATGTTCTGGAATCTAAATACCAGCTTCAATATCCTACTCCTCCCAACCATCCTCCACCATTCTACTCAAATAATTACTTGAATGCCCTTCACAGTACTCATCTCCACCTAGGGGATGGGGAAGCTCATGGGGCAGGGGAAGAGGAGGCTCTCGCTCTCGCTCCTGTTCCTAAACCAGTTCCTCTCTGCCAGCACTCTCAACTAGATCAGTTGGTGGAGAGATTTTATCAGTTGGAGACCCGCTTCAACACATTCGTAGCACACCAGCAGCAGTAGCACGCTACGGATGTAGCCCGATTTGATTTCTATGCTGCACACCTGCAGCAGCAGCACTCTCAGGATATGGCCTAGTTTGGGGCACAATTTGCCACATTTTCCACCTTCTTCCAGCAACCACAGCTACCACCACCTCCATCTGATGATAAGGATCCCTCATTTTTCTAGTTTTAGTTTTCATTTTTTATAATTTAACTTTTTGTGTTTTAGTTTTCTGTTATATTTTTATTTGTGTTCTGTTTCTCTCCTTTTTGTGATGTCAAAAGGGGGAGTAGTTTGATGTATCATATACTTTGAATTCTTGAATTTAGTAAACTATTTTTTTACTGAACTGCCATAACTACATGGAATTCTCTTTCTATGTTTGCTATCATTAAAAAGGATGAGATTGTTGTGAATCTGAGATTATAGATTAGACTTTTGATGATAGCAAATATTCACGATTCTCTATGACTGCTTGGCCTACTAACTTTTCAGGACCACAAGATCGAGTGCAGCTCAAGCCAGCTAATGATCGGATAGATTTAGGTTGAGTCAAGTCTATATTTTTTCCTTTCTTGAGTCAATTGTAAAACAGGTTCCTGATGTCAAGTAACATTGTACACACATTTTAGGGGTTTTCTGAATTTTTCTATTTTGAGTACATCGGCCTGGACAAGGTTCCTATCGGCCAATATGATTGAACTAAAAATAGAAACCCTGGTTAGGGCATCCTGGTTAAGTAGCCGTCAATAAGTAAATCATCCTGGATGATACGTGTATCGACTAGAACGATAGTCTCAAATCAGAAAGAATCAGCCACCATGACCAATTTAGGTATTCTTTATTTTAAATTATCATCCTAGATGATCTTCATATCGGCCTAGATGATACAGCACAATTATGCCTAAATTAATTTGATAATTATAGAAAGCAATTAAGGCTAGTTGATATGATCACTTCGGCCTGGCCGATCACAGAATCGGCCAAGACAATGTCCTGGATGATTGACATCGACCAGACTCTATTCAGGGCGATATTCAGGATGATTGTAATCGAATTTGAACTAATCGGCCAAGATAATATTATATCAGCCTGGATGATGTAATCAATTTTCTTCTAATCGTCCTGAATCATCCCAACTAATTGAGCTTATTTTGAATTGATTAGCAAGGATGATATTTATATCGGCCTAGATGATAAAGTCGGTTCTTGAAAATATATTTACAGAAACCAATTTTTCTCATGCAATAAGACCTTGAGTGCTGCTATCTTGACCTGAGAGAGCCTTGGGAGAGGGAAAGAGAGAGAGAGAGAGAGGAACTTGTGAGGGAGAGTTTATGAGAGGGTTCATAAAGGTTTCTCCAAGCAAGGTTCAAAGTCTTCATCTTCATTCTTCATCCTTCATCCTTGGGAGGTCTACTTTAACAAAGGTCTGGGTTATCTGCTCGCTTCAGGAGGAAGCAAAAGGAGTCAGTTCTTTGCCGCATCGGGGTTGGTGAAAAGGAGTCTATTGTAAAGTCTTCTCTACCTAGTTGTGGGAGCTAAAGGAGAGACACTTAGTTAGTGCAATACTCGGAGGGTGCCTCCAAGGAGTGGACGTAGGTCAAGGATTAACCGAACCACTATAAATTCGGTGTGATCTTTCTTTGTTTTACTTCCTTGTTTATTTATTTTTTGCACTTTGATTTCTATGGTGATTTGGTTTTAAGTTTTATTGTGTTTTACATAAAGAATTTTTTTTAAAAAAATACCAATTCACCCCCCCCCTCTTGGTTAGCCTCGGGCTAGTTCTTAAGGGCTTAACATCTCTAATGAACTTTCACTATAATCTTGATCAGTCAGATTAATAAGAAATATTTGACTTAAACTATAATGAATTAATGTAAGTTTTTGAAAGAATTCATACTGCATATAGAAAAATCAAGATCATGAATCCCTTAGGAAAGTTCACATACAGCTAGACAACTACCACATGAGCTTACTTAATGAATTTGATGATTTGAATAAATAAATTGAATTATTGAAATCATCCTATACTAAATTGAAAAAAGAATATAAAGATTTTAGGGATGAATCTAAGAATAGAGAGCACTATCTAAATTATGACAATATTATGTTAGAAGAGGCAAACTCATTTCTTCCAGTGATAGTGAAAGCTCTTTAGAAAATAGGATACCCTTTACACATGAAGATTTTATTAATCCTATTTTGAAGTCAAAATTTTTAAAACCTAGGAAGAGAAAAAAAAATTCTGAAATTGAAAAACCCTTTTCCTGGAGTTAAATATCTTACTTACAAGATGATTGGACATATATCACACACTTATACTTTACATAGAAAAACTCATTTAGTGTGGAGACCTTAAGATGCATAAATAAAGTCATATCATACATACATCTAATTTTATTTTTCTAAAAGGAGAACCAAACTTATTTGTTTTCCCAAGTCTAAAATTCAATTGTTTTCTAGGTACGATCTCATACAAGACCTCATGAGAGCATGTCGTACCTGGACAGTGGTTACTCAAAGCATATGATTGGAAATACTATATAATTTATATCACTATAAGCCATGAATGGTGGCAAGGTTACACAGGTAGATAATACCATTAGGAAAGTGATTGGCATAGGTATGGTTGAAAACTTGAATAACTTTTTATAAAGAATATTTTACTTGTAGGAGATTTAAAGCATAATTTATCAAGTAATAGTCAGCTATGTGATAAAGGGTAAAATGTTAAACTATTTTTCGCACTAGCTATATATTAATCCTAAATGAAAATAATATTTTGTATGGAAGCGGGATAAATAATATTTATATGCTGGATTTGAACTATATTAAAATTCCTAATGCTTTTTGTTTAAAAATTATTTTTTAATGAATTTTGGTTATATCATAGGAGACTTTGTCATGCTAACTTAAAAAATCTTAGGAAAATTATCCAAAAGAAATTTATTGGAGGTATACCAAAATAAAACTTTACTAAGAATCACCTTTATGTTGCATTTAAATAAGGAAAATAGGTGAAGTCCTCATTTCATTCAAATAAGGATCTTAGAACTAACAAATAATTGGAGATTATTCATATGGATCTTTTTGAACATATTAACACTATAAGTCTAGGATGGAAGTATACGTATTTATGATAGTTGATAATTCTCAAAATTCATGTGGGTTAAATTATTATTTCATAAGAGTGAATCATTTAAGGAATTTAGAGACTTTTGAACTTGGATTCAGAGGAACAAGATTATGAAACTTTACCAATTCAATTGTTGACCCATATAACTCAAACTACGCGCAAAAAAAAAGAAAAAGAGAGGACAAAGGTGGCGGACCGAGCAACGTGCGGGTTGATACGACATATCACTTGAAGGATCAAGTGACCTCCGATTGTAAAATGGACAACGTCGTTGCGATCAGGATATCGAATTTTGCTAGGTCAAGGTCCGTCGCAATCAAATAGGATGAGATCGATCAAAAGGGACGACCGACACCCAAAATTAAAGTGCGAAGCTGTTTAAACGACGTCGGATCGACGAACCGATTTCGCCATAATGACCAGAACATTATGAATACTCAAAACTACATCTTCTATGTTCAATTTGAATCATCCGAATTGGTGGCACAAATTTCGAGGCAAAACACGTATATCGAGAAAATTGGCTTCGACGTTGGTGAAACAAAGTCCGATCGCGAAATGAACTTCGCCACTGCATTCAGAATATCCTAAATACCTAAGGGTGACATCCAATTTATTCAAATTCAAGCATGCGAGGTCAACACGCATTTCGAGGTAAAGCACAAATTTCAAGAAAAGTTTGCCTGACTCGACCCAAATGACGTCAGATTGACGAACGAACTGCGTCATTGTGTTCAGAATGTCAAAAATATCCTAAATGCACTACCAATTTGTATAATTTAGGTTGTGCACGCAAATCGAGGTGGGCACATGCAGGAATTACCATCGATATACTCAAATGACGCCTGATCGTGAAATGGACTGCATCGTTGTGTTCGGAACATCGATAATATCCTAAATGCACTACCAATTTGTAAAATTTAGGTTGTGCACGTAAATCGAGGTGGGCACATGCAGGAATTACCATCGGTATGTTCAAATGACGCCCGATCGTGAAATGGACTACGTCGTTGTGTTCGGAACATCGATAATATCCTAAATGCACTACTAATTTGTTCAATTGAGGTTGTGCACGTAAATCGAAGCGGGCACATGCAAGAATTATTATCGGGGTGCTCAAAAGATGTCCGATCGTGAAACAGACTTCACGGTTGTGCTCGGAACAACGTCAATACCCTAAATACACTGTTAATTTGTTTAATTCTGATATTCGATGAATTTGACATGTAAAACGAGGCATAAATGTGCGAAAAAATGAGAAAGCATGCAAACCAATGCATCCTTTGACCTGATTAATGCAGTGTTGTCGTGTTAAATTAATGCATTAAGAGACATATCACTAAAACGGTTATCAACTTAAACATTTTTTTTAACGACAGCAGATGCCAAAACAAGAAAAGGTCAAATATTAATTAAATGCATTACCTGTTTCAGCTCAAAATCCTCCTGTATTGTCAAATTTCCTTTGTTCTGTTTCCTCGATACTTCGGCTTGGAACAGCTGGCCTGCCTTTACTTTGTCGTTAAAATGAGCAGGAAAATAGAGTTCTCACTTCTTCTCTCGGCAGCTCAGACGCACATAAGCGACTGAACTGCAAATCTCCTTCACACATTCGAAACTCCACCTACAGACCTCCCGTAACCTCCTTTCTATCATCCCGTTCAAACCTCAAGGTGAGACTCCAGCTCAAGTTCTGTTCAATTACCTCCCCAACCTGTTTGGTCCAACGTTCACCATAGCCACCGATCTCCCTACTGTTTCTAAGCAACTCTTCACTTCCACGTACAGAACTCCTCCCAATCTTCCCTCAACCTATTCCTTTCAGCAATTAAACGTTTGCAGCCTCCTTTTTTTTTTTCAATAGTCTGCTTCAAGCCGCAGGTGAATCCCCTTGGAAAACAGAAGTTCGAAGCTCTCCTTATACTGTTGCCTATTGATGCTGCACATTAATTGTGCTTTTCACGTGTTTCACACCAGCAACCACTGAACTTTTCATCTTTATTGACTCTATTGAGTTTTCTTTATTCTCATCCATTAGCTCATTGTATTCCAAAGGGAAAGAAACAAAAAAAAACTACAGCAAGATTCCCTTTCTTTTCTATTTCTCTGCAGCCATCAAGTGGATGTCAGCACTATTTTAGTGCTGTTAGTAAAAAAAAAAGAAGAAGGGGAATATACATGTGGTGGTTGAGATATTGACAGGCGTATATGGATTTAAGATATGCAGCGGGAGCAGTTTTTTTTTTTTTTTCTCTTTTTTTTTATTTTTATTTTCATTATTAATTAGTTTTACTTGCTTTCAATGATTCATTTTGTTAAGTGGGTAGAGAATATTTTCATGTGCTCATATGTATATAAATGTGTTTATGTGAATGTACATTTGTGTGTATGTATGAGTGCTTATGTAAAAAAAAAAAAGAGAAAGAGTGTGGAGAGGTTTCAAAAATAAAAAAAAAGAGAGAAAAGAGCTTCAAAAAAAAAAAGAGTTTCAAAAAAAAAAAGGGCTTTCAAAGAAGAAAAAAAAATGGTTCTTTTATCGATGCTTGCAACGGGCCGGCAAACCCCCAAGGCGCTCACGTAGCGTTGAGGGTGGGAAACCGGTGCGATGCTTGCGACGATTTAAGGATCCCTCTTCAATGCTTGCAACGAGCCGGCAAACCCCCGAGGCGCTCAAGTAGCATTGTAGGGCGGGAAACCGGTGCGGCGCTTGCGGCGAAGGGGATAAAAAATGTGTTCTTATTTTACTTTTTTTATAAGTACCCCCAAACGCCCACGTGGTGCAGAGGGGGGAAATCTGTGTTTATTTCTAACATATTTTCTTCTTATAATTAAAACAAACACCCTTAAACGCTCACGTAGCGGGCGGGGATAAAATAAAAAAATGCGACCGCGGTGTCATTTTTGACACCTACCTGAAGCGCTCATGTAGCGTCGAGGGAAAGGTTGCCTCTTGATTTTTTCCCTAAACAGGGGAGACGCCGGGAGGCTGCCGAAATTTTCACTGAAATTTGGGACTTGGACAAAATTTGGAGCTTGATTTGAATATAACTTGAGCATAAATTTAAAGTTTAAATCAAGTTTAATCAAATGAAAAGAACATTGGAACAAAGTGCAAGAAGACTCAAATTGGGACTGCATTGAACTTGAACTTGGACTCGACTGCATTGAACTTGAACTCGTACACAGATTTGAACGGAATTTGAACAACATTTGGACAGCATGGGACATAGAACTTGAGCTTGCTACTTGAACTCAAGCAAGAACTTAATTTTGACAACAAGACTTGGACTCATTGTGGACTTGAATGAATACAAAAGACATAGAACATGAATTTGAATTTTTAATTCAAACTCAAATAAGAAGCAAGATAACATGAGCACAAATTGAATTTGAATTTGGACATGAATGGAATTAATGATCAATAAGGAGAATAATTCAAATGATGACATAATATTTTCAATGATATTATAAAGAATTATTGAAATGCAAATGTTAATAAATGATTTCTCTATTTAAAATCATCTCTATTTGACAATAAAAGACTTGTGTTAAAGTTTCAATGATTATAATTTGCTCATAATCAAATGAAGATTTAATTTGAGCTTACATTGTGAACTCAACTTGGACATGAATATGAATCTAAGTTGGATTGAGTTATGATTGGGGTGAATAATTTTTTGAAAGGATAATTTTCCCTAATGGGATCTTCACATTTGTTTGAATGCAAGTCTTAACTAAGAAAGATTTGAGTCATTCGAACCGCATGCAAGCAAACAAGGACCCGTGTGTAAATCTTTTCCAAACTTTGACATGGAACTTTTGAATGATAATTTCTAATATGCAAAGATCATCTTAATTGGGATAAAGATGTTGATAAGTGATGATGTTAGACTTATCATGAATATTGAATCATCAAAGTAAGAAGTTTGCAAATGAAGTTCGTTCGTAATCAATAAAAGAAGACTAAGGAATTTGGTTTGATTATAAACTCATGATATAAGCTTTTGGACTGTACCAATTGATTCATAATATTGGAGCTAATTCATCCCTAATCTACTTGTAGTGAATGTATTGATTCACTAGAAAGGATCTTGATGAATATGATGATTCATGATTTGCTTGTAACCAATGCCAAAGTATTCATCTACGATCATGCACAAAGGATGTAAAATGTTAGTGAGCGACATCAGAAGAGCTATAATGAATAGAAACATTTATAATGTTCAAGAATTCAATCATCATTTGATTTGCAAATAACCATCAACAAGGATTAAGGACATATGATCTATCCACAAGTAAAGATCAATTAGAGAATGCAACAATGTTCTACAATCAACATCAAGACAAAAACAAATGCATCTAAACCTTCAAAGCAATGAATTTTGAAATTAACGGTAGTCTTCATGTTAATTCCACAAGAAAACATGGTAGTCCTTCGGTCCTTCCAAACAATGAAGACTTTTACTAACATACAAATGAAACTCAAAAGATCTGCAATACATACATTCTCTTTACAAATATGGATGTATGTATAATATGCCACTTATGGGTAGATGCAGAAGGACTTTAGTAAATGCAGTATCCTGAAGTCAATTTCAGCCTATAAATGAGGACATCTACCTACATACATGTAGCAGTTGCTGGTGTACTTAAAAGATCAACAAAATGCATGGAGAATACAACAAGTGCAAGCATATACAAGTATAAGGCAGGAGATTAGTTAGTGCACTATGATCCGCCTACAAAAATCAACAAATAGTGCATGACAGTCTACCTGTACAAAGCAGTAAACAACTGATCCAGAAGCTGCTACGCCACGCCACCGGATCTGCAAC
>NW_021318516.1:1170022-1194142 GCF_001605985.2 Dendrobium catenatum
AAAGAGCAAAATGTCTAATTGAATGTATCACTGTGATTCATTCTCAAACGATTTCTCGCCAGCGGAGACGTGGCATGTGCCCTCTGACCGGGTGGTTTTGCTGCAAAATAGCACCACTATATTACGGTTACGGTCAAAGCCCGTATGTTCTCCAATGGTTAAAAGCCCCATTGAGTAATGTATTATAGGGTGCATTGAATAAGACATAAAGCTTTCTGTTAGTTAATGTTGACAAAAATTTGTCTCCTTAAACAAGCATCCACCCCATGTCTACAAGGTCCCCTTGGACGAAGCAACCCATGGCTGCCGACAAGGATCCTTCTGTCAGGTTGGGTCGACTACCTCCTCTAACTAAGTAGACCAGGGACCATGATGGCCCGGGACGACGGAACCATGGGATCTTGATCGGGTCCATCATCCATTCCCCCACCATCCGCTTTAAGTGCTAGATGGTGCAATTTCTATTTAAATATCAAATCTTCCAAACTAAATTCCAAATCCAAAAACCCAATTTTCAATACCTAAACCCGTACTGCTACTATATGCCAGATAACACGTATCTCTATACGTATATGATTGACGACTAGCCTTAATCGAAAGTTCTCTCTCGTTATCGGGAGGGGTAATTAACTATAGGGGCTTGCGCCTATAGGAAACCAGAACTCAGATTATAAAGTCCTCGTAAAATGAGGGCGAAATCTCTGGGTAGTGTCTTATCTACAAACCCATCTGCCTTCCAAAATTTATCTCGGAACTTAGTTTGTTAAAACTTCCTCGCCGAATAAGAAAAGTGAGTGGAGGCCGGGGCCGAATTTTTGGAGCCCACATCAATGTAATCATAGAGATAAATTTGAAAATGGAATATTTGAGAATTTTTATAAAAAAATGAGAAATTGATCATAATTTTTTAGCACCTATGACCCTTTAGTAGAAGGGGGTAGTCAAAAGAAAGAATAGAATATTAATTGAAGTTGCTAGATCCATGTTAGTAGAATATACAGTTCCTATATTTTTTTGAGCTAAACCGATTAGTACTGCATGTTATCTTATGAATAGGGTGAACATTAGATCAAAATTGAATAAAACACCTTATGAGCTTCAAAAAAGGAGAGAACCTAGCTTGTCTCATTTATATGTTTTTAGATGTAAGGTGTTCATACATATTAATGAAAAATCTTCTTTAGAAAAATTTGATCAAAAAATAGACGATGGAATTTTTTTTTATACTCTAGTGTTAGGAAATCATATAGAGTTTTTAACAAAAGAAATTTGATTATTGAGGAGACCACACATGTTATATTTAATGAATCTGAAATTTTGGAAGAGCCAAATTTGGAAGGGGGTAATTTAGAAAATATCTCTCAAAGGATTGAGATGATAAACTTGGATAAAAATTTGGAGAAAGAAAACCTATTGCTTAAAGATTTGAAATTTCTAAAAAAAACACCCTAAATAATTTATTTTAGGTGAACTTATTGTGGGTGTTAGGTCTAGGTGTAGACTTAGAAAATCATTTTGCCTTTATTTTAATAATAGAATACATAAACATAAATCAAGCCCTTTTGGATGAATTTAAGATTTTATCCATGCAAGAAGAATTAAATCAATTTGTAAAGAATGATGTTTGGGAATTGATTGTTAGGCTAAATAATTAAAGTGTAGTTGGAACTAAGTAGATATTTAAAAATAAAATAAATGACACTGGAGTTGTTGTTAAAAATATGACTAGATTGATGACTAAGGGGTATAATCAAATTGAAGGGATTGATTTTGAGGAGACTTTTTCCCTTGTAGCAAGACTTGAAGGAATTAGGATTTTATTAGCCTTTGCCTATTTTAGATTATTTAAATGATTTCAAATGGATATTAAAAGTGCCTATTTAAATGGGGTGATTTAAGATGATATTTATGTTAAAAAACCTCCATATTTTGAAAGTTCTAAGATCATTAATCACGTGTATAAAGTAAAAAAGGCATTGTATGGATTGAAACTGTTGAGATTCATTCACTATGATTTAGGTTGTTAAACCTAAGCTTATGTCCCAAGGCTATCCAAGATGGGGGTGAATTGGTGTTTTTAAAAATATCCCTCTTGAGTATGTTGAACCAAAAATAAACTTTAATGAATTTTTAGAAAAAGTTTTTCAATCACAATTTTTAGAACAAAACAAAATATGGAAAATAAAAAGTAGTAAAAAACAGACACAAAATTTACAGTTGTTCGGTCTAAACTAGACCTATATCCACTCCCCGGAGGCACCCACCGAGTATTGCACTAATACTAATAGTGTCTCTCCTTTTACACCCACAGCAAGGCAGAAAAGCCTTTACAAACACCCTTTTCACCAATAACCAATGCGGCAGAGAACCGTCGTCCTTTTACACTATCCCTAGTGTTGACAGAGAATCGTCTGTCCTTTCACACTCTCCTAGTGTGGGCAGAGAACCCTTTATCCTTTCACACTCTCTTAGTGTGGGAAGAGAACCCTTCATCCTTTCACACTCTCCTAGTGTGGGCAGAGAACCCGTGGCTTTTCACACTCTCCAAGTATTGGCAGAGAACCAGATCTCCTTGACAGAACTTCTCACAAAAAATCTAAAAGAAAGAAAGAAAGAGTGAAGTAATCCCAAATCACAAGTAGAGATTCTTACCTTTGAATACAAAGCTAAGCCTTCACGCTCCAGTGGTAGGAATCCTCCTTTAAATGCTCTCTCACACTCTCTCCTTGACTCTTCTTTCAATAGGCACAAAGATCAATGAGCAAAAAGAATGGGTGGCAGTCTAAATTGGACTATATATAGGAGAGACAAGAAAAACCGTCCAAAACTGCAAATTTTTCAAGTCAACACAAAATGAATCTTCCCGCACAATCGTGGATTGTCTTGAACAATTTTACTTAAAGTGTCAGAAATGATCCTAATGAATATTGGTACGAACTATGTTCATACACGATCATCGTCCCGTACAAACTAGGTTCATCCGATACGAATAGTTATACTATAGGTCGGTTCCCAGATAACTGCATAGATGTAACTAATTTTGGTAAGTCGGTTCACATCATCTTGGGATGAACAAGACTTCATCAAGACAAAATTTTTACAGAGAGCAACTTATCTTGGCACGATAATGAACTTCGTCTAAACAAAATTTTTACAGAGAAGAATTTGTCCTGGGATGATTTGGATTTTGTCTGGATGAAATTTTTACCGAGAAGAAATTATCCTGGCACGATTATAGATTTAGTCTGAACAAAATTTTTGCAGAGCCTAACTCGTCCTGGGACGAAAATAATTTCGTCTTGGACGATCAGGACTTAAAAAAATTTCCTCTAACCCATGTTCGTTCCATTGCTCTTACGTGGAGAAAACTGACCTGATCGTCTTGTATAATCAGAAGAAATATTGTATGATCTCCTTAAGTGTGTATGTGTGTGTGTGTGTTTTTATTCACTCAATTACAATCACTCCCTCTCAATTTAAAGAACAATTTAAAACTTCAATATGCAAAGAATTGTATGCTGAATTTTATTTGAAGTCTTCATAGTTTAGAGTTAAATTTTTCTGAAATGTTAGTACACACAAGAGCAAAAATAAATCTTCCAAAAAGTGTTAGGAGATAACTACATATAAAATAATAGTATTTGGAATCATCAAAACTATACAAGTTGCAAAAATGTAAAACATGCAAATAGAAACTCTCTTAACAATCTCCCCCATTTTGATGATGGCAAAAAAATTATTATTTGTAGGATTGCAAATTCTAAGAATCTCCTAAGCTCCCCATGAATTGATGAATTCATAAAAATAAGAAGGCATTGATTTAAAAATTTTTTTTGTTTTTTAAAAATTTTATATAAAACAAAATAACAATATAATCACAAAAATAACTAACACAAGATACAAGACTCACAAGTCACAAGACACAACACAAGATACAAGGCTCACAAGATACAAGATACAATTCAACAAATAATTTCTCCCCCTTTTTGACAATAGCAAAAAGTGAAGAAGAGAAAAACAACTTGAAATGTATGTAGATATATGAAAATCATTTGATTATATAATCTTAACAGTGATTGAAATAAGTTATGCAAATAAAATTAAAATATTAGGCAATCATATAAATTCATATAATTTAAGAAGTGATATAACATAGATAATAAAAAGAATGTATCAAAGACATGAGTCAGTTTAGACACTAAGATGGAGAAAATCATTGCAATAAGGATGAATGAAAAATTGTATATTTCAAATTTCAATATCAAGTATAAATGAACATAAGATCAATTTAAATTAAGAGATTAACAGAGTTTGAAAAGAAATAACTATCACATGTGGCGCTTTGCGCATCTTTTACATAGTTGTGGCACACTTTTGTGCAACATTTTTACTTTGGACTTATTTTATGCCTCTTTTTTCACTTCACGCATTCCTTTTGATTTTTTTTTATTTTACTTTTACATAATTTGCAAGAGTAATTTTATTCTTTCCAAAAATAATAATCTAAAATTTCAAATCTCTCTAAGTGCATAAATAATGATTGATAAGTGAAACATAAAATAAGAAAATATCACAATTGTAATAATAATATTAACAATAATACAATCTAAAGAAAAGACATGAAATTAAAAATTCTAATAATATCAAGTTATATGTAAAACTTAAACTTAGAATAATTAGATTTTTTAATGAATTTAGTTTTTCTTGCAATTCAGGTTATAGCACGATTAAGATTAAAAATCTGATGATTTACATGAAGTCTAACAAATATTTCAAAAGTAAATTTAAATCAAAACATAAGAACTTATATTGATATCATTTTAAATATTACAAGGATTCATCAAGATATCAATACAATAACTAAAATAAAGAAGAAATATATAAAACTACTAAAAGCAAACAACAATTAACACATAAACAATAACAATACTAACACAAAACATAAAGTGCAACAATCCCTAAAGCAATATTCCTTTTTCTTTTCTATTCTGCATGGCCAATTTCAGAAAGCCCATAAAGGTAGTCAATAATAAGTTGGGCTTCATCTATAGGTTTATCGCTCATGATTAAGAAGGTCACTATGGAAAGAAGTGGGGTAATATTGACGCTATCACTAGCTTTTAGAATGATTGAAGTTCTAAGAACGTGTTGGATGATGTGTGCATTACGGACAAGACCGGATACCCTAGTCACATGCTCAGTTAAACCATGTCCTCTAATAACCCTATTGATTTCATACCATTTATATGTATCATTGGTGATTAAGGTATGGGCTCTACTCCCCTTAGTCCTTAAATTTAGAAAAGCTCCTAAGTCGTGTTTAGTGATTTCAACTTTCTGTTTGAAAACAAAGGAGCGAATCAAAGAGTGGTCGGAATTGAAGGACATATTAGCTAGAAAATAGTGGAAGCTTTCTTTGTTATAGAGGTGGACCAGAGTATGGATAAATTGAAACTGAGCCGAAGAAAATAAATGCATTACCTTAAAGGTAATATCTTTTTGAATTAAAATTTGGGAAGGAGTGATTTTTGCATAAGCAAATCTAGGAAAAGAATCCTCATTTGCTTTGGACAGAAAGTTTTCAGACTAATTTTTATGAGGCTTTTTGACTAAGATCTTTTGACGCTTGCTTGAACTGGCCATTTGAAAGTGATCTAGAGTAAGAAAGGAGTTGAAAGTGATGTTTAGAGAGTGACAATTTAGTTGAAAAGATTGCCTATATATTGAAAAATGATTTGTTCATACCAGATGAAAATAATTTGTCCCGTACAAATTTTGTTATCGTCCCGTACAAAAATATTTTGTACAGACGATTTAATAAGACCAGAATAAAATGGCTTTTCATAATCAACGCGACTTACGAAGCATCCTTTCATACAAACTTTTGACCAGTCTGATCATATAGACGAACACGTGTTCGTCCCGGGATAATCCGAACTTATATCATTTTAATGACAGTTGAAACCGCCCCCTACATCGAACCGACATGTGTTCGTCCAGACAAACCAAAGGTTCGTACAGACGAAGTTCATATTAAAAACTACCTTATCCATTCAATTGCTTCATTCATTCGTCCCGTCGTTTGAAAAATGTTTCATCACGGACGATCATGATGATTGTACAGACGAAGTACATAAAAAAACTGCACTCAAAAGGTTCAAAACCCGACAGTTTGTCACACTACACAAATCGTGCTGTACAAAAATATTTCGTCCGAGACGATGATGACAAAAAAAAATTTTGCACTCAAACAAAAAAAGCTACAATTCAAAAACTAAACAAAATTAAAATAAATACAAAAAACAACGAAGAAGCATAGACTCTAAAAGGAAAAATCACACAAACAAAATCATACCAAAAAAAAAAAATAATTAATAAACAAACATCAATGTTGCAAGAACATTTTTATTTAAATATTTAAACAATCACACCAAGCCTTATTCCTAATGCACTAAAAATATCAAAGGCTAAAGGTTTTGTAAAAATATCTACAAGTTGATTTTTAGTTGTAACATGAATGAGTTCATTTTCTCTCTTGGATACATGATCCCTTATGAAATGATGCCTTATGTCTATGTGTTTGGTTCTTGAATGTGAAATAGGATTTTTATAAATACAAATAGAACTAGTATTATCACAATAAATTGGAATAGAGCCTATAGACAATCCTAAATCAATCAACTATTATTTCAACTAAAGTACTTGTCTTACACAACTTCCTAATGCAATGTGTTAAGCTTCTGCAGTAGATAGGGCTACTAAATTTTATTTTCTACTGGATCAAGAGACTAAAGAATTTCCAATGAATTGACATGTTTTAGATTTGCTTTTCCTATCCACCGATACCATTTATTAAACAATCTTCTTTAAGATGCCCTATCTTTCCATATGTATAGCAAAAGGTGGGTAATCTTTCATATTCAATGCTTTGATAAAACTTTCCCAATTTACCTTCAACCTAAACTCCCAACGGTAATATTTCATCAAGTTTAATCCACACACAAACTCTTGTGTATTCCCTTCTACTCCATTAGAACATGTTTCCATCAATCAAATAAGGATATCCCACCTTGGTGGCAATTCTACAAACGTTTTCTTCATCCCAACATTGAAGGGGTAAGTTTGGCAAATGGATCTAGATAGGTGTTGTTAGGCCTTTAAACGATGCAGGGGAAAAGGAAGCATTCCTTCTATCCATTCCAACAATATTTCCATTCACATAATAGGGTCCTGAGGTTATAATTTCATCCAAACTATCTGGATTTTCAAAGGCACAAAGTACCCAGCCCAATCCAAGCTGAGTTAAATGAAATTTTCCTACTCTTCCCCACTGTCTTCTTAGTTACAAACTGATAACATGGAAGGGAATGTTATCACCAAAAATTTTGATAACTAAGGATTTATTCAATCTGTTAGAATTCTCCACCTCTTTTTCAAGTTAAGTTTAACCACACCATCTTCTCTCACAAAATCCTTACAAAATTTAATTCGAAAACTTTGATATTTTCTTTCCTCTTCCACACATTTGAACCAGCAATCACATTTAAAGATTTTTTTGAATTTTCAGCAACCACAGTATTCACATCACAGTTACCCAACACTCCAGAATTGCATTTCTGAATAGTAATTAGATCTGAATTTTTATCTTTGCCTTCATGTCCCTCAGTCACAACCTCCTCTTCAATCAAAACGTGGTCTTCAAAATTCATGTTGTTCTCATCTGAGTTTTGATTACCCTTCTATTTCACCATCTTCTTATCAGTCGCATTAACACAAGTAGTGGAAATGCAGTTTTCAAAACTTTTAAATTCATCTCTTTGGATGTAAGAGATACCGTCACTAGAATTAAGAGACTTACGATTAAAATCATCTTCAATTAAAATATTTTTTCCCTTACCAACGCATTCAGGAGTCTTCTTCTTGGTAATTATTTTACCTTCAGAAATAACCAGAGGACGTTCTTTGAATGTCCAAAAATTGTGTTCTTTTCCAAGAGCGCTATCTCCAAAAGCAGGTGGAGACGATTCCGAATTGAGTCGAGAACCAATTCTAGAAGGGAGAATCGGCTGGCGAATTTTGTGGGGAACATCATCCAAAGGTGGCCGGTGATCCTCTGATGCCATTGACCACGTTGCAGAAAACTCGCGAAAAAGGATTTCAAAAATCGTCAATACTGGAAACTGCGGTCCTTCTCTCTCCTGTGCTCACTTGTTTTTTTTTTTTTTGAAGGAATCCTGTTTGTTCTTTAATAATTCTGAAAATATCAAATGTGGGCCAAAACATTTTCTAAAAAAATTTATAATCATTTATAAATTTTTTGAACAATTTTGGGGGCAAATTTCCCCCCTTTCTCATCCTATAAATACCCCATGAGGCCTGAGGCAAATTGCTCCTTTCTCTTTTCTAATTCTGGCTTTCTTATAGTTGAGGCATTCTGCTATTTTCTATAGGTAACTTTTCCCACTTAAATTAGTGCCTCTTTTCTTATAAAGAAGTTAGATATTTCTTGGCCTTTCCTTTTCTTTCTCCCTTGTTACCTCCTTGGTTTCATACAGTTGAGGCATTTCTCTATTTTTTATCGGCAACATCCCCTAATTTAGGGCCTCTCTCTGTGTGTAGAAGTTAGAATTTTTGGATTTGTTTCTTTTCTTTCTCCTCTCGCATTCTAACTTTCTTACAGTTGAGGCATTCCCCTATTTTTTCTAAATGATATCCCTCACTAAAATTCAGGGCCCCTCTCTGTGTGTAGAAGTTAGAATGTTTGCAGCAATTCATTTTCTTCATATCTAGTCTTCTTCTTACATTACAGGCTATCCTCTATCGATGATAGTCGACATTCTCCCATCAAACTTCAGTGCCCCTCTCTTGTGTAGAAGGAGATGATTTCATCCTTGTTCTTCTCTTGCATTATTCTTCTTACATTGGAGACATTCACTATCATAGATAGGCGATATTCCCTATCAAGCTTCAGTGCCTCTCTCTTGTGTAAAAAGAGATTTTTTCCTCCTTTTTCTTCACTTGCTTTCTTCTTCTTATATTAGAGGCATTCCACTATCAATGATAGGATGCATTTCCCTATAGAGATTCAATGTCCTTCTCTTGTGTAGAAGAAGTTACGATGACAGACTGTCTTCTTAATATGTAACCCTTGACAGAAAAAAGTTCAATTGCTACTTATATGTGAGGGACATTTAAGAAAATCTGGTAGTAGTAGTACTTTGGAGGAGAGCCAAAAGTAATTAGTAGACAGGGAAAATTTTTATATTGTTCGAGTGGAAGTCTATCGACGATAGACGATCGAGTTAAAACCCATTGGCAGCCAATGATCGAGTGTAGTGCTAAAAGAGATTGTTCGAGGGTGCGCTACTAGTACCAGTTGAGTGATAGTTAGATGATGGCTGATTTGAAGTAAAGGACCACCGACAAATCTCAGATGAAGGGTCGATGATGGTGGGTGTCCAGTGTAATTTTATAAGGCAATGTGCATACGTACTAAAGTGAACCAACATCAAATATCCTTAAATCAATGGGTGGTAGTAGTGTGCTATGTCAGCATTCTAACAACACATTAACATTGTTAACTGGGTTAAGGTATGAAGATGATCAGGTTATGTCCTTTCTTTAAAGAAAAAGTTATAGGAGATGCTTGTATACAATAGAAAAGAAGTACTTAAATCCATCAAGGATATTAGACTATTTTGAAATTTCTTATTGCTTGTTGATAGTAGTTTATATGGATGATGTTAATATACTTTTTACATTCATATTCTTGCAAAAATTAACATGATGTATAATTTTTGCAATATAACTCCAATGATATTATATATGAAGTTGAGAACTTGTCGTTTGGAGGAAGCTGAATTGTGTCTTTGAGGCATGCTTTACTATATTGCATAATGTACTTTTTTGAGACTTTTTAGCCTACTAAGAATCTTCATATGAGTGATGATTTTATGAATCACTTTCTTTCATGGAATCTTTAGAAAGAGAATATTATTCACTTAGAGCACAGTTTAATGATGTTAACCTATATGAAAGAGGTTGATATAATCGACCAAGGATGTAAGTTCTATCTAAGGTTGTATGTTAGAGCATTGCTCGATGATGTTAACCTATGTGGAAGAGGTCGAGAGAATTCACCAAAGATGTAAGACCTATCCAAGTTTTAATGCAAGAGCTCTGCTCGATGACGTTAACTTTTGCGAAAGAGGTTAAGAGAATTCACAAAGGATGTAAGTCCTATCCGAGGTTATATGTCAGAGCACTGCTCAATGATGTTAACATGTGTGGAATAGGTCAAGAGAATCCACAAGGATGTAAGATCTCTCCGAGATTGTACATCAGAGCACTACTCGATGATGTTAACTTATGTGGAAGAGGTTCAGAGAATCCACCAAGAATGTATGACATATCCGAGGCTATATATCAGAGCACTCTTCAATGACGTTAACATGTGCAGAAGAGGTCAAGAGAATTCACTAAGGATGTAAGACCTATCCGAGGTTATATGTTAGAGCACTACTCAATTACATTAACATGTATTGGACGGGTCGAGAGATTCTATCAAGGATGTAAAACCTATTCGAGGTTATATGTTAGAGCACTACTCAATGATGTTAACCTGTGTGGAAGAGGTAAAGAGAATCCACTAAGAATGTATGACCTATCCAAGGTTATATGTCAGAGAACTGCTCGATGATGTTAACCTGCATGAAAGAGGTCAAGAGAATTCACCAAGGATGTATGACCTATTTGAGGTTGTATATCCGAGCTTTTTCTCGATGATTTTATCCTGTATAGAAGAGGTCGAGAGAATCAATCAGAATTTGAGTTATTGAATGCAATGCATCTTGATTTAACTAATGAGCATGATTACTTAAAAAGTTTCTATGTTGAGCTAGAAAATACATTTAAGGACTTAAATACTCTTGCAATTGATTTAAATAGTGAGGAGCATGCTTTTAAAATAGAAAATTCAATTCTTGAAAATGCAAATAATTTTTTTAGAAGCTACATTAACTACTTTTAAAAAAATAAAAAACCACGCATAATTCTTGAGTTTCATAATCCATCAGATTAGCATTTATCATTCAAACCTAGGAAGAGGCACAATAACTCGAATAGATTATCCTGGTTTCAAATGTTTTTCTTATGGCATGTTAGGACATATCTCCTACACTTGCACCATTCACTGTAGTACATATTAGGTGTGGAGACCTAAAGTTCAAAATTCATAGTATAACATGCTTGCATTTCATTATTCTCTCCATAAGATGGGTCCCAAACCTATTTGGGTTCCCAAATTTAACCTTTGATGATTTTTTAGGTGTGCTCTCAAAGAAGGCCTCGTGAGAGAATGCGATACTTGGATAGTAAATATTCGAGGAATATGACTAGAGATGCAAATCTTTTCATTTCTTTGGAGGTCAGAGTATGAGGCGAGGCAAGGCAACACAGAGAGATAACAGCATTAGGAGAGTGGTGGGGTCATGAATAATTGGAAACTCTTAAAATTTCATCATTAAAAATATTTTACTAGTTAATGGCTAGAAATATAACTTGCTCATAATCAGTCAGCACTATGATAAAGGCTTCATCATAAAAATTTTATCAAATAGCTGCATTATAAGCTTAAATAAAAAACATTATTTTTTAGGAAAAAAGGATCAATAATATTTACATGCTTAATTTAAATAATATTGAATGTACTACTTCATTTTGCTTAAAATTTATTGCTGATGAATCTTGATTGTGGCATAGTAGGTTATGTCATACAAGTATGACCCTTAGAAAGATCACCCAAAAAGACTTAGTGAGAGTGATACCCAAACCAGAGTTAACTAATGATCATCTGTATGATGCCTGTTAGTTAGGAAATCAAGTCATATCATCTTTCACCTCAATTAAAGATATTTCCACTAGTAAACCCTTAGAAGTCCTTCACATGGATCTCTTTGGACATGTCAGCCATAGAAGGAAAAATCTTTGGGTGTGTGATTGTTAATGATTATTTGAAATTTACTTAGAATAGATTTTTATCTCATAAAAGTGAATCATTTGAGGAACTTAATTCTTTCTCCACTTGGATTCAGAGGAAGCTAAATTGTGAAATTATGATAATTTAGAGTAATCTTGATGTAGAATTTGAGAATAAAAAATTTGAATCTTTCTATAAGGGGTGAGATAGACCATAACTTTTTAGCTCTAAGGATCCCTTAGTAGAATAAGGTAGCTGAAAGGTAGAATAGGACCCTAGTAAAAGTTGCTAAAGCCATATTACTAAATACTCACTTCCAAAATACTTTTGGGCAGAAGTAGTGATTACCTCTTATTATGTCATGAATAAGGTGACTGCTAGATCCAAATTAAATAAGAAACTCTATGAAATTTTGATGGGTAGGACACCTAACCTCTCTCACCTCTATGTCTTTGGATGTAAAGTGTTTGTTCTGAATAATAGGAAGTCTCAACTAGGGAAGTTTGACCCAAAATCTAATGGAGTGTTCCTAGGTTACTCAAGTGCTGGGAAATCCTATATAGCCTTAAATAAAAGAGCACTGGTAGTTGAGGAGACCTGTCATGTTATGTTTGATGAATATGATAATTCTGGAGGGTCTTAGGTAGAAGTAGAGGAGGTTCTAGAGGTCACCCAAGGATTGAAATCTATAAATTTAGAGGAAAGAAAAGAGTCTAGAAACACACTTCCTAGAGAATAAAGATATTATTTGAGTCATCAAAAAGAACAAATTTTAGGAGATCCGTCTGAAGGTGTTAGAACTAGGCATGGACTTAGAAATGAGGTAAACCACTATGCCTTCATTTCAATGATTGAACCGACCAGCCTAAATCAAACCTTATCTGATTAATTCTGAATCTTAACCAATGCAAGAAGAATTGAATCAATTCGTAAGGAATGATGTTTAGGAGCTAGTTGGAAGACCTAATGACCAGAGTATAGTTGAAGAAAAATGTGTTTTCAAAAATAAAATGAAAGATTATAGCATTGTTATAAGGAATAAGGCAAGATTGTTCGCTAAGGGGCATAACTAAATAGAAGGGATTAATTTTGAAGAAATTAATGCCCCTGTAGGTAGATTAGAAGCTATTAGAATTCTATTAGCCTTTGCTTATTTTAAGGGTTTCAAACTGTATCATCAAATGGATGTTAAGAGTGTCTTTTTTAATGGGGTAATAAAGGAAGATGTGTATATTGAACAACCCCCAGACTTGAAAACTTGCAATTTCCCAATCATGAGTTCAAATTAAAAAGGACATTATATGGACTTCAACAAGCACCCACGACATGGCATGAAAGGCTAAGCACAGTCCTACTAGAAAGATATTTTGTTTAGAGGATCGTAGATACTTCCCTATTTCTAAAAAAGGTAGGAGATGAATTAATGATTGTTCAAATTTATGTTCATGATATTTTATTTGGATCTCATGATAAAAATGTATGCAATGAATTTTTAATAATATTGAGTAAGGAATTTGAAATAAGTATGATGGGAGAACTGACTTACTTTTTAGGCTTTAGTATAAGGCAGAAGGATGATGGGACCTTTCTTAGTCAATCAAAAAACATTTAGAACAACCTTAAGAAATATGAGATGGATAATGTCAAGCCAATCAACACTCCATGAGTTCCATTGTTAAATTAGATAAGGATTTAAATGGTAAATCTGTTGATCAAAAGAAACACAAGGAAATAGTTGGATCACTTCTTTACTTTATTGCTAGTAGACCTGATATTATGTTTAGTGTTTATTTCCATACTAGATTTCAAGCTAATCCAAAAGAGTCTCACTTAACTGTTGTTAAGAGAATTCTTATGTATCTCTTAGGAACCCCTAACATAGGAATATGGTATCCTAAGAATAACACCTCTTTTGAAATCATAAGATACTCTAACATTGATTTTATTGGATGCCTAGTTGATAGAAAAATCAATTTTAGAATATGTTATTTCATAGTACAGTTCTTGCTATCCTGGTCCAGTATAAAATAGAACTTAGTTGCCCTATAATTTGCTAAAGCTAAGTACATTGCCTTAGGAAGTTGTGTGGCCCAAGTCCTTTAGTTAAATTAACAAATTTTAGATTTAGGTATACCTATAGGCATAATTTTAATCATCTGTGATAAAATTAATGCCATCTATATTTAAAAGAACCTAATCCAACACTCGAGGACCAAACACAATTATATAAGACATCACTTAATTTGGGACCATGTTACAAATGGTGACATAGAGCTGCAATATATAGCCACTCAAAACCAACTTAATAATATCTTTTTAAAACCCTAGCCTTTAAAATAAAAAAAAAAAAAAAAGAATATCATAACATTCTAATGAAAATATCATCCCAAGAGAAGATTGAATAATGAAATTGTATCACTGAGACTTATGCACCAAATATTTAGCCAATTAGAGAGAATAAAATAAATCAAACAGTACTCCAATAGTGTCCAAATTGTTCTAAATTCCAACATCAATCCAATAACATCCAAACTAAATTTAACCATTTCAAAATTAAACAAAAGTAGTCCAAACAAGATAAAATGTATATCAACAATAGGAGGAATAAAATCATAGCAATTAAGAGTGATAAGAAATATGTACATGTCTAGGAAAAGTAGTAGATGAGGAATATCTTTTGCTTTTAAGAGTGATACTAAATTTGATTTCATAAATAATGAAATGTACACTCAAGTTCTTATTCCTTAAAATACGGTTGTTTCTTTCTTATGTAATATGTAGTGATATGCATGACTCTTTTTTTTTTGCTAAGTCTATAGTTTATATTATTTGAGTGATTAAAGACTTATTACAAAGTAACTCCCATATAAAAATATATATATTTTTTGAAAAGAGTAGAGCTTTAAGGGATATGTATAGACAATAAGAAGACAAAAAAAAGGTGGTTTTGAATTTCTTCATAATAACAATACGATGGGAAACTATAAAAAATATTAATACCTCTATTAATAAGAACATCAACATTATTAAGACCCCCTTAAAAATTTTCTAGTAATAGAAAGAAAAATTTATAGCCATCCTTTTAAACAAATATTTATTTATGGGAACAACATAAGGAGAAGTGTGATATAAGTTCTTGCAAACAAGCTTTACTTGTGAAGTAATTTTTTCCAAACCATCAATAAAAATTTGCACCAAGAAACTATTAATTTTTTTATATATAAGTTCATAATTGTAAAATTAAAGATCCCAATGCCTTTCAAAAAAGAAATCAACCATAAGAGAGGGAGGAAAATTATAAAAAATATTGATAATATTTTGCCTATAATTTCAATATGAGAATAACCATTTAACAAGGGGTAAAAAAAATATATAAATCTTAAAAATAAAATTAAGCACAAAATCGATCCTATTTCTAAATTTAAAAGGATAACTATGAAGTTGTTTCTAAACAGGAGAGAGTTATAAATAGTTTTGACCAATAAGGAGCCAAAATGTTTATAGGACTAATCAAAGTGAAGAGAGTCTGTATTATATTGCTTCCAAATGATTTTAGCATTAGATAATATCTGGTTAGTATCAATGGATGGTAATCCTTGACCACTCCTATATTTCTAAAGAGAAAGAGACGTGAAAGAGATTATGTGAAATTATATTTCATTCCCTTGCCATATACAAAGTTATTAACCAAGCTTGTTATCCTATTTATAAAATTTTAGGGAGGTAAAGAGATCCCAACTAATAATAAATGTAATTTAAACTAATATCACATATAATTTGAAATCTCCTAGCAAAATATTAAGCTTCTTTTTCTAACACTATAGCTGACCAATAATTCTAGATAGGAGAGAATTAAAGATGAAGTTAGTTTTAGTTATAAAATACCTAATTATTTTTGGGGTAGAGTTTTGATGATGACCTTAAGATAGTGTGAAATTGGGCTTGAAACCTTGAGTTAATGGGCTTGAAGAAGAAAATAGTACACATAGAAGGGTTAACAAAAAAATTCTTCAGGATAAGTTGAAGATATCTACAATGAGATTTAGATGGTAAGCAGTTTAGAGGTGAGCCATACTAAAAATAACTAGGTCGTCAACATATATAAGGTGAGAAATGAAAGTTCAATAGTTGGATGTGAAACTAATTGAACATTGAAATGAAAGCCAAGAGGGGGGCTGGGGGAGGGGTGAATTATTGTTTTAAAATCTTTTACAAAACTTTTTGAATTAAAAACCAAAATAATATTTTAATGCAAAAACATTTTGTTAAATAAAATAACAATTTATAATAACAACCCAAAATAAATACTAATCTTATTATTTATTTTATTTTTTTTAAAAAAAGTAATTTTTTTTTTTGTCTTTTAAAAACAAAGATCAAATCCAATTAGCCATAATAATTTTTTGTAACACAACAGTAATGAAGCTCAACCCAAATGACATAAAGATAGATAATCATGGTAAGTAAAATTGTCAAAACTAAACACAAAAATAAATAGAACATAAACTAATTTTTTATTGTGGTTTGGTTAACGTGACCTACGACCACTCCCTAAAGGTCATCTTCTTCAGGTATTGCAGTACTCAATAGTTTCTCTACTTTCACCTCATGACTTGGTGAAGATAGTTTCAAATTTCTTTTGCCTCATTAGTGTGCTGGAGTAGCTAAAATCCATTTTACCTCCACTATACGGTAGATTAGTTAAAATCCCTTTCACCTTTTTGGAGTTTGATGGATTAGCCAAAATCCCTTTTTGCCAGAGTAGGCTAAATCCCTTTTACCTCCTCGGTGTTGTGGAGTAGCTTGTGATCTTTTTCCTTCAAGTCTTCCTTTATAAAGCTTCCCATAAAATAAATAATGGCAAAACTAGAGGACTTTAGTTATAGATTATCTAGAGCAATAAAGTGAACACCCCTCTTACACTCTCTTGAACCCTTAAGACTGTTCTACCTCTCACACAACCTTACCATCACTCTCTCTCTTGCTCTAAGTTCTCTCTTTAAGCTCTATTAAGAAGAACAAAAACTCCCAATTATAAAATCTAACTACCAAAGATTTATTTTAAGGGTATAACATGAGTTTAAAAAGCAGGCTTCTAAAAACCATAAATTCTCAACTTACTTGGTGCAAGCATAAGGATGGTTCAGGTCTAATTTGGGAAAGGATGGAAATTTTTTTTATTAAATTTATAAGCTCTCCATTGAATTCAATTAGTTGTAGTAAAACACTAAACTTACTTGGCTTTTGACCAATGCCCTTTTTTGTTGTGTTTGGCCAATGCTCCTAATTATGATAAAAGGGTTTTCTAATTTGAGAATATTTTGACTACTTATCTTGCTACATATAGTATTATGTTCAAAGCTTGGAGGCGAACAAATTTTAGATGTGCTATTGATATCCTACAATGTAAACATAAGAGATCCCTACGATCTCAATATTATTTGAGTAAAAATAAGTTATAAGTAAATAGTTCTTTTCAAAAACTTTCTTCAAGATCAAATTTTAATACGTTGGGTACAAGAAAGACAAGGGACTGGACTAAGGGTAGAGTAGAAGTTGGATTTGCAAGCTAAAGTATATGAAATGAATATTACTCTTGTAAGGTTTTTCACTTGCTGGAGGCAAATAAAAAAAGTTAGGTAGTTGGAGGAGGGTGACTAGAATTCTCATTTCTTCCATGCCCTTACATTGAATAGGAGAAATGTAAATAGGATTAATTAAGTGAATCAACCAAAAGGTGATTTGTGGAAGACCATAATCCATTGAAAATATTTTCTTTTGGTTTTTTCAGAATAAATTGAGGTAAAAAAAAACATTTTAGAAAGATGGAGAAAGCTCCCTTTGAGTCAGTAGATTGAAGATTGCAAAAAAGAGTTACTTATGGCTTATTTTATAAAGGATGAACTTTATGTTGTTGTTAAGATAATGGGATTGACAAATCTCTTAGGATTGATGGTATAACAACTACATTTTTAAGTTCAATCGGGAGATTTTGAATGATGAAATATGGAACACAATAAGCTATTTTTAACAAAAGGAATTTTGCAATAACACCCCTTTCACTGTAGGACTAATGCCACCATTTAAGTGCAATCTCTAGAAAACAAGGTGCTTTTGTCCCAAATCTTTCTATTTCAAATAATAATTTTCTTGCATAAGAGCTATTTAAAAATTTTAGTTTCTCTGTAGGTAAAGGCAGATTGGTTGCCTTAAAAATTTATATGAAGCAAGCTTATGATAACATGTGTTTTCGTACTCTTTTCTAAGTTTTAAAGTTTTGGGGTTTTCCACAGATATGCACAAAATGGAATATACAGTGTGTCGTTAATCTCAAATTATTTTTTCTTATTAATGGGAGAAGAATTGATTAGATTGAAGTAAAATGTGGGTTTAGGTAGGGTCATCCATCATCACCATATTATTTTATCTAGTGCTCTCAGTTGTTTTGTAAGGCATTTCACTAAAGAGGTATGGATTTGGATATTAAATTTGCTTCAAATGTTACTAGAATATCACACCTCTTTTTGGCAGACGATGGGTTAATTTTTGCTAATAAATCCAATCATTCAATCAATTTAATCAAGAATAATTTGGCTGATTATTATTCACGGTTCAGATAAAAAATCAATAAAAGATAATAATTGGTAATTTATTTTAATTATCTTACTGGGTGGAGGAAGAAAAGAATTCCCAATCTTCTACAATTTAGATTTTTTTAGGGGAAACCCATGGAGGGGCCTACGTTTTCATATAAATTCAAAAATATAAGGTCCTTAAAAAGACCTTGAGCTATCTACTGCTCTAAAGAGCTACAAGAAAAATGACAAAAAACCCTTTAAGCTCAAGGACCCTGCTACGCCAAAATACAAGATAACCTAGAAATAATCTATGGTGCACATGGAGCACCCAAAAAGTGGTGAAGCAACACACATAACCTTTCAGCGCAAGCTCCCTGCTCCAAAAATAAGTAGAGCAATGATCTGCACAAATGGATCCTGCAAAATAGAGAAAAAAAATATAGCAAAAATTGCACAAAAATAGCCAGCATAAATGGAATAGAAAGTACCACCAATGAATCCTGTCACAAGAAGAAGAAGCCATTTTAATCCTCTCAAAGTAGTACGGCTTCCTCCAAAATACTAGAGAAATCAAAATATCCCAAATAAGCAGCCATAGTAGATGAAGAATAGAAAAAACCAGCTAGCACAACAGCTAAGGCACCATAAAACACAATAATTAAACAAAGAACCCAACACTATGTAATTGAGAAGCTAAGAATAAAAGAATGAAGCAAGAAAAGACCAAAATAGCATAACTCCTATCAATGCTAGAGGGAAAGAAGCAAGAAGAACTCGAGGAGGAATAAGGCATGCCAACCTCACTGGATAAAGCATGAAGCCGCACCATCCAGCCTAAGGGACCCAGCAAGCATGACCCCCAGCACTCTATGTAAAATTAGCAACCATCACCCCTAGAGGTAAACAAACCCCATCACTCCAGAAAACCCAAATAGCATAGCAAGGCATGACCACAAAGCATAATACCCAATAGGCCCAACCAGTATTAACATAGCACCCAAAAAACATAATAGAGAGGAAAAACCACCATAAAGCATAATAACCAAACAAAGTACCCAACTTATTCCAATTAAACTAAATGTGTAACAAAAAACCTGTCAGTAGTGATTGAACAAGAAGAGCTCAGGTAAAAATGAAACATGCCACCATCATAGGGTAAAACCTAATGCCACTCTATCCAGCCCCAGCTCGCACCACCCCCCATCAAATCAAGAAAAAATAGAAAACACCACCTAAAGAGGTAGCCACCCCCACTAGAAAGCCACCACCCTCACAATAACACAAACCCAGAAGGCACAATCATCCCAGATCAACCAGCATAACACCCAAGAGCCCAAAGAAAAAAAACACATAGCTCCCAAAAAATAAAATAGTTAAAGGAAAACCAAAAAAAAAAACCAACAAAACACAAGACAACATCCCAATGGTGATCCAGCAGAACCAAGCCTACCACCAGCTTAGGAAATAACCCCATTTAGAAACCCGACAAGCCAAGACTCCCAAAGGTAACAAGGTCCTACCCACCTAGAGCCAAGGGGAGGAGAGAAAAAAATAGTCAAACCATTAAAAGTAAGTTGTAATCATCGCTTAACCCAAAAACACCATCGTATAACACATAAATAAGAAAAACACTCGAAAAAGTAAAGCCATCCATAACCAGACAGAAATTTTGTATAGGGTTAGGAAAACAAATCCACCCAGTAAAGATGGACCACTCAAGCATAACATGAGACCAAAAAAGAAAAGAATTAAATTATAACATAAGGGTAGGAAATTTTGTTCAATCTTAAGAGGTCTTTAGGAGGCACAAGAGCATTGGCTTCCACAAGGTCCATGAAGCAATCAATTCCAACACCAAACCGAGCTAACCAAATAGCACAAGCATTGCCTTCTTTAAGCACATGAGAAAAGTCAACATAAATGAAAACCATCAAATGCTTAATCTCTCTAATAATATAAAATGCATTATAATCGCAAACTGAGTCCACACCATTAAATAAGCATTGAATATTAAGGGAAGGCTCAATCTCAATAGTAATACTAGCAATGTCAATGGACATACAACTTCTTAACCCATAAAAGATGGAAGTAAAAATTCCCAAACAAGGATTACCGGTAAAGGGCCCCGCAAAGCAAAGAATAACATTACCATAGCAATCTTTGATGATACCTCCACACCCCATTTTACTATTCTCATACTCAGCACTAACATTCATCTTGACACAACCCACCACAGGTTTAACCCTTGTAACCTGACAAGGAGGAGAAGGAAGCAAATACACCTGCAACCTGATGCCTAAATCAGAAGCAACATTATAACAATTTTTGAACCCTTTCATAGAATGTAAATTAATAGAAACCAAGCTGAGGAATTTGTCTTTCACAATTTTAATGACCCTCAGAGAGTCCATTTTAATGCCATCAAATAAAGAGTTGTTTCTTTCCAACAAAAGAAACCATAAAATCAGAGTGTATGTGACATTTCTAATGTGCCCTTTAGAATTAACAAGCCAAGCTTTGAGAAGATCATGAACGGACATATTCATAATAAAAACATTTAATTTGAAGATATCATTAAAATAACACCAAGATTTAACTGTTATAGGCCCCGACATCAAAAAATGATGCATACTTTCTATATGAAAACAACGTTGACACTTAGAATGAAGGACGAACCCTGTTCTAATCAAATTGTCATCCATAGGGAAATATCTTTGTAAAATTTTCCAAATGAAAGTAGAAACATTAGAAGTGATGCTTATGTGCCAAACCATCATAAAAATGGAAGTAATAGCTTACATAGTTCTAAAATCATGCCAAGCATCTTTTAATCTAAACATGCCATCACTAGCCAACTTGCTTGAAAACACATCATTAGAGTAAAAGTTAATAAGAAGATTGAGAATTTTTTGAATGATATAATATGAAAGAACATTAGCAAGCTTGTTCTAATCCTAATAGATATCATTAATGAAATAACTAACCTTCACAGCAACAGTAGAAGTATAATTAATAAGAGAGTCAATAGCGTTGGAGCTTAACCATTGATCTTGCCAGAAGAAAACATTACCACCCCCAAGGCCCCAAGATAGATGTGGTTCTACCTCCAACTTGACCTTGCACATCCTCTGCCAAATTTTAGAATCACCAATATTAAAAGAACAAATAGAAGGATGCCTCCCCACACAATATTCTACAATATAGATTAGTTAAAGAACCTGTTTATTTAGGATTTTAAACTTAACTTAGATGGTGTGTAGAAGCTAATTACCAACAAGTATGAAGCATCCTTTGGATAAGTTAAAAGACTTGGGGAAGTCAATCTCTGTCTCTAGCGGGAAGAGTCAAACTAATTAAATCTTCTTTGTTATCTCCCCCATCATTTCTTGTGAATCATAAAGTGGTTCCCAAATGGATTTTGTATGAATTAGATTAGTTATAATAAAAGTTCTTATAGAATAAAGATCAAGGTTGGTAGAGTATGAATTATGTGTCTTTGGATAATCTTTGCCTTCCTATTCCAATGGGTGGGCTTAGTTTTCATTCTTCCAAAATTTTGAAAGGTCCTTTGGGAGAAAATTTGGCTTGGAAATTAATTTAAAATCCAAATTCATTATTAAATAGAAATATCTAAATATGGTATTAATATATAAAATGTTTGAGTTAATTAAGGTGCTTTTATAGTGTGATCTATACTCATTAATGGAGCTCAATTTCTTAAACCATTGATCAGATGGAAAATTACAAATTTATAATATATTTGAGTTTTATCAAATTTCTGGATCTAGGATAGAACACTTGATTGATGGCCAACTTTCTATAATCATTAGAGTTTATAGGATATGACACTTATTTAATTATTGAATGAAGATGGTGATTAGCATGTTAATAAATTTAAAATATTTTGGGAGGTCAATTAGTTTAGATTATTCAACAAAATCCTATTTATTATGATATTGCTAAAGATAAATCGGTGTTAATTAACATAAATATAGGTAATTATATAGAATCCATAGTATTCAAGAAAAATTTTAAAATAGAAAAAAAATAGTGTATTTGAAGTGGATGAGGAAAATACAAATATAACAAAGAGAGATATTAATATGGTGGAGATTATATTGAAATTTCCTAAAAATGCTTTATTCAATTATAGGAGGCATTCATAATCGAATCTATGTCATAGGGGTTGCCAACAAATCAAGGATATTGAGCATATTGTAGTAAAATGCAAAAAATTGATTCAGGTAGTTACAACTTTTAATTAATTGGTTATTCTAATCCCAATTTCTTTCAGAAATATTTCAAATTGATAAGATAATTAGAGATGAGATCAAGAGATAATCCTATGATGGTAAGGATATATTATACTATAGTGTTTTACTTATGTAGAGAAAGAATGCTTGCAATCATTAAAAAAACATGTATTCTCTTCTTTAGTTATAACAACTATCCTTGCAACTCCATCAAACCACTTAAGAGCCCTATTTTGGAGAATTGGGATGCTAACCATCCCAACGAGGTGCATTATGAATTTTTTCACCCCACCTTAAAATTGGATTAAAGTTAATGTGGATGCTTCCTTTCATTACTCAAACCGAGATGTAATTGGAAAAGTAATAAGAGATTACAAAGGAACATTTATTTTGTCTACATTAGGATATTTCTCATGTTGAACTTCTTGTAGTCCTTACACTAAGGGAGGTTCTATAGGAATGGAGGTGTGGAACTCTGAAAGAGATTCGCTAAAAAAGAGTACAGAGGGTGTACAACTGCACCATCTTGAGGGATATAAATGATCGTAGGCCTACACACTCTTTGTAAGCGGGCTAATGGGAGGGCAGATTAGATCCTACATATGATTAACCATTGAGGATAGCAGCTCTCACTAGCTCACCCTGATGGGTGATAATATGCATGACCTAATTATTTCCACATGGTTTCCCCCACCCAATACATCAGCTCGAGCGGGGTTTATTTGTTGGTGGAGTTCTATTTCCCACAAGCACAAGCCCCCATGGTTAATTACATCTCATGATAGAACCTAAGAATACTCTCGATTAAGGATCCAATATTATTCTTCCTAAAAGGGGATTGACACAAAAGGGAACTAAGAAATCCTACTTAAAGTAAAAGAAATGGTCTAAGTGGGCTTAGTCAACATGAACGGTTCATCTCAACATCCGAAGGGACTAAGGTAGTTAAGGAGAGAAGGAAACTAAAGCACTCAAAACATATAAATGGAAAAGATGGAAGTGACATCTTCCATGTGACGTGGATAGACACGATTTATAATCCCTAGGAAAAGGAACTTACCTACCATTTATGCATACCACGAAACACCCAACGTAGTAGCCTTGAATCTTAAATCTAAGGTGTGTTTAATATTCTACCTATAAATAATTTTTTATATTTTAAAATAATTTAAAATGATAATTACCAAATTATTAAGAAAATACTTTGAATTTAAATTTAATTATTATTTAGGTATATAAGCAATTAGTTAATTAAATAATTATAAATAATAAAAGCAATAATAATAAATTCAATTTCCAAAATTAAATAATA
>NW_021318516.1:1194205-1195179 GCF_001605985.2 Dendrobium catenatum
AAACTAACTATATTTTTAAACTACAGAAAATAATTTTTAGAAAAATATTGATATGTAATTTATATATTTTTAATTTAAAAATTATTCATAATAATTAGTTAATAAAATCTGTTTAAGAAACATCAAAATAACATTTAAATTTAATTTAAATTAGGAAAACAACGGGTTTGCTCTCGGAGTGACACTTGTTAGAGCCATATTCACCCATTTAAAATGAGGTGGCCGTGCAAGGTGGCTAGCTCCGGTTGGTCCCTAGAACTGCGAATATGGTTTTGCAATAATTGTAAATGGTTACATGTAAATTAGTGCCAACCACTTAAGATTTGTATTTACTTCACTCTTTTCTTTCTTCCTTTAGATTTCTTGTGAAGAAGATCTGTCAAGGAGATCCGGTTCTCTGCCGACACCTGAAGAGTGTGAACAACCGAAGGGTTCTCTGCCCACACTAGGAGAGTGTGAAAGGACGAAGGGTTCTCTACCCACACTAGGAGAGTGTGAAAGGATGAAGGGTTCTCTGCCCATACTAGAAGATTGTGAAAGGATGAAGGGTTCTCTACCCACACTAGCAGAGTGTGAAAGGATGAAGGGTTCTCTGCCTACACCGGGAGGATGTGAAAGGAAGGACAATTATCTGCCAACACTGGGATAGTATAAAAGGATGACGGTTATCTGCCACACCGAGTAGTGGTGAAAAGAGTTTTTGTAAAAGCTTTTCCTCTTTCCTTTGGGTGCAAAATGAGAGTCACTAGTGGTATTAGTGCAATACTCGGAGGGTGGCTCTGGAAGTGGATGTAGGTCTGGTTTTGGCCGAACCACTATAAATCTTGGGTCTTTTATTTTTTTGCTACCTTTTTATTGTTCTATTTTACTTTTAAAACTGTGGTTGAAAAATGTTTTCTAGAAAAATTAACTAAAGTTTCACCCTGTTTCCTAATTTAAAAAGTGGGTTAAATTTTTTAAATACCAATTCACCC
>NW_021318516.1:1195234-1267244 GCF_001605985.2 Dendrobium catenatum
TAAGCTTAGGTTTAAAAACCTAATTCATAGTGAACGTGTTTCAACAAAATGGTATCAGAGCTTTGCTTCAAAACCATAAGTTTAGACTACTTTTTGATTAATGTAGATGGCTACATTTGAAAACTGAAATACAGCCGAGGGTTACTCTATAACTAGACCTCCACTGTTGGATAATATACCTTTTGACTTTTAATAAACACGCATGCCTACATTTTTACAATCACTTGATTATCGTATGTGGATCTTAGTTCAGGAAGGGTATATAAAACCAACTAGACTAGTTGACAGAGTTAGACTTAAAAAATCTTTTACAGATTCGACAGTAGAAGAACGTGACTTAGCATAACTAAATGTCAAATGCTTGAATAATTTCTCTTGTGCTTTAAAATAAGAAGACTACATGTGGGTTTCCACTTGAAAAAGTGGGAAGGACAATTGTGATAGACTTTGTAAAACTTATGAGGGGACTAATAAGATTAAGCAATCTAGACTTAATATCTTGTTGCATGATTATGAATTATTTCGCATAAAACCAAATGAATCCATTTCTGATATGTATACAAGATTCACACAAATAGTCACCTCTTTGCAAGCGCTGGGTAGGGAACTAACGAATGCTAAAATGGTTAATAAGATTCTTCGTTGTTTGCCTACTACTTATCATGCTAAAATTATTACAATTACAAAGTCTAAAGATTTAAACATTTACTCTATTGATAATCTTCTGGGTTCGCTAATTGCTTATGAGTAAGTAGTTAGCCAAAAAAATATTGATGCAGGTGAACCACGAAGGGAGAAAAATATAGCACTAAATGTGGAAGAGTCTAAGAGTGAACACTCACAACCTTAGGATGAAGATGACATCGCATTGATGACTAGACAATTTAGATTCTTTCTAAAGAGAAAGCAGAATAGACGCCAGCATCAGAATAGAGATAAATTTAATAGAAATGCAAAGGTTTCAAATGATGTGATTTGCTATGAGTGCAGGAAACCTGATCATATCAAGACTGAATGCCCAAAACTCAAAGCCACTCTTAGCAAGGAGAAGGTAGAAGAGAAATCAATTATAAAGATGGGAAAGAAGAAGTTTCAAAGAGCTTTCTGGGCAGAATCAGCTTCAAATTCATCAGAGATTGAGAAGGAAGAAGAAGTCACTAATCTGTGCTTAATAGCCGATAGTCTTGATCAATCAGATCAAGAAGAGGTATGTGATTTAACCTATGATAAACTTTTTGAAGTTTCTGAACACATGCATGATACATATAAGAAAATGAAATAAATGCATGTTAGGTTAAGTTTAGAGTTTGAAGAATTATAAAAGGAACATAAAATCCTTAGGAAAGATCATGCTTTAATTGATGACAATCACATAAAATTACTTAATGAGTTTGATGACTTGAATAAAAAGCATGAAAATCTAAAATCATCTTATATTGAACTTGAAAAAGATTTTAAAAATTTTAAGGATGAATCAGAGAGCAAGATCTATTGATCAAATTATTCAAATTGAATCTTGGAAGATAAGAATTCATTTTACAAATTAATGATAAAAGCTCTCGAGGATTAAAGGATATCCCCCTAAACTTGAAGATTTTACTAATCCTATTATGTATCCTAAATTTATGCAATCCCTGAATGAATAGATGAATGGTAGAAAACTTAGGAATCCATTTCCAAAAGTCAAATGTAATAATTATGGATTGTTTGGACATATAGCTCACACCTATACTTTAAAGATGAAAACTTATTTGGTGTGGAGACCTAAGATGCATAATCCAAGACATATCATATATGCATCTGATTATAAATTGTTAAAAGGAGAACCCAAACTTCTTTAGGTTCTCAGGTCTAACGTTTGATAATTTTGTAGGGTCACTCTCACACAAGACCTCAGGAGAGCATATGGTACCTAGACAGTGGATGCCTAAAGCATATGACTGGAGATACTGCACAATTCATATCACTGGAAGCCAGGAGTGGCGGCAAGGTTACACTTGTAGATAACACCACAAGGAAGGTGGTTGGATTAGGTATGATTGGAAATCTTATTAAATTTTATATTGAGAATGTTTTATTAGTAGAAGGCTTAAAGCATAACATGTTAAGTATAAGCCAACTATGTGATAAAGGATATTATGTGAAAATTTTTCCTACTAGCTGCATATTAAGACTAACTGGTAAAGATATTTTGAATGGTAGAAGGGTAAATAATATTTATATGCTAGACTTGAATTATATTCAAACTCTTACTGCTTTTTGTTTGAAAATAGTATTTGATGAGTCATGGATTTGGCATAGGAGACTTTGTCATTCTAGCATGAAAAACCTTAGGAGGATTACCCAAAAGAACTTAGTGAGAGGTATACCAAAACTAGACTTTATAAAGGACCACCTTTGTGATCCATGTCCATTAGGAAAGCAGGTAAAGTCCTATTTTCAGTCCAATAAGGATCTTAGAACTAGTAAACTATTGAAGATTTTACATATGGATCTTTTTGGACCAGTTGGAACTGTGAGTCTAGGAGGGAAGGTAAATGGATTTGTGATTGTGGATGATTACTCAAGATTCATATGGGTTAGATTTCTATTTTATAAGAGTGAATCATTAGAGGAATTTAGAAATTTTTTGACTTGAATTCAAAGAAAACATGGGAGTGATTATTTCTACACAAAGTGATCATAGAGGAGAATTTAAAAATAAGAGATTTGAGGAATTTTGTAAGGAGAAAGGATTTGATCACAACTTTTATGCACCTAGAACCCCTCATCAGAATGGGGTAGTCGAAAGGAAAAACAAAATATTAATAGAAGATGCCCGAGCAATGTTGGCAAAATACTCACTTCCTAAATATTTTTGGGCTGAGATGGTTAGCACTGCATGTTATGTTCTGAATAGAGTGAATGTGAGATCTAAATTAAATAAAATGCCCTATGAGTTGCTAAAAAGAAGAACACCTAATTTATCTCATTTACTTATTTTTGGGTGCAAGGTGTTCATTCATAACAATGGAAAATCTGCCTTAAAAAAATTTGATCCAAAATAAGATGAAGGAATTTTTGTTGGATACTCAAGTGTTAGAAAATCTTATAGAGTATTCAATAGAAGAACTTTGGTAATTGAGGATACCACACATGTTGTATTTGATGAATATAAAATATTGGAAGAGCCAAATATTATAGAAGATAAGATTGAGATTAACTCCCAAAAGATTGATAAGATGAATTTGGAAGAAAATTTGGAAGAAAATGTGGAAGAAAATTTGGAGATAGAAAACCCTTTGCCTAGAGATTTGAGATTTTCTAAAAACCACCCAAGGGAACTGATTATAGGTGAACCTAGTGAGGGTGTAAGAACTAGGCGTGGATTAAACAAAGAAGTTAATCATTTAGCCTTCATTTCAACTATAGAACTCATAAATATTGATCAAGCACTTTGGGATGAATTTTGGATTTTGGCCATGCAAAAAGAGTTGAATTAATTTGTAAGAAATAAAGTTTAGGAATTAACTACAAGGCCAAAAGATCAAAGTGTAGTTCGAACTAAGTGGGTATTCAAAAAAAAATGAATGGCTTAGGAGTACTCATTAGAAATAAGGCTAGATTAGTTTTTAAGGGATATAATCAGATATAAGGGATTGATTTTGAGGAGACTTTTGCCCCTGTAGCTAGACTTGAAGCAATTAGAGTTTTCCTAGCTTTTGCCTATTTTAGATGATTCAAATTGTATCAAATGGATGTAAAAAGTGCCTTTTTAAATGAGGTAATTTAATAAGTTTTTGAAAATTCTAAATACCCAAATCATGTTTTTAAGTTGAAAAAGGCATTATATGGATTGAAACAGGCACCTAGAGCTTAGTATGAGAGGTTGAGCACTTTATTACTTGAAAGATCTTTTGAAAAAGAAAGTGTGGATACAACTCTCTTTTTTAAGAAATGTGGAAAGGATATACTCATTCTTCAAACTTATGTGGATGATATCATTTTTGGATCTTCAAATAAAAATCTTTATGATGATTTTTCTAAAATAATGAGTAGTGAATTTGAGATGAGTCTAATGGAAGATTTAGGTTACTTTCTAGGATTTAGCATTAAGCAAATTAAGGAGGTTACATTTCTTAGCCAGTCAAAGTATATTAAGGACATCCTCAAAAACTATGAAATGGACAATGCTAAACCTGTTAGTACACCAATGAGTTTCTCAGTTCAGTTGGACAAGGACTCTAAGGGAAAATCTGTTGATCAAAAGAAATTTAAAGGGATAATTGAATTTTTACTTTACTTGACTACTAGCCAAGCTAATATCATGTTTAGTGTTTGCTTATGAGCTAGATTTCAATCAGATCGAAAAGAATCACATTTATTAGCAGTGAAAAGGATTTTAAGATATCTGTTAGGAACTTAGAACTTTACTAGTTAATATTTTTGCAACATTGATGTTTACTTTTCTAGTTAATGTTTTTGTGTGTTTTTAATATGTTTGTGAACTTGTATGTGTGATTTTCTTTATTTAGATTTGTGTTCTTTGTTTTTCAGAGAGTTTTTTAGTGTGTTTGTGTTTTAGTCTTAATTGAGTCCATGATTTAAAATTTTTGAGTGTCTATCATCCGGGACAAAATATTTTCGTATGGGACGATTTGTGTAGTTGGCTTTCGGGTTTTGAACCGTTTGCGTGCAATTTTCAATTTTTTTAGTTGTCACTTCGTCTATACGATAGTTACGATCGTCCGGGATGAAATATTTTTCAAATGACAGGATGAATGAATAAAGCAGTTGAATGGATAAGGTAGTTTTTAATACTAACTTCATGCGTACGAACCTTTGGTTCGTCTGGACAAACACATGTAAGTTCAATGGAGGGGACAGTTTCATCTACCATTAAAATGATCATAAGTTCTGATCGTCCAAGGATGAACACGTATTTGTCTGTACGATGAGTCTGGTCAAACATTTGTATGAAAGAATGCTTTGTAAGTTGCGTTGATTATGAAAAGCCGTTTCATTTTGATGCATTGATTCATCCGTACAAAATTTTTTCATACGGGATGAATCGAAAAGTTCGTACTGGACAAAATTTTTTTGCCTGGTACGAATGTGTCATTTTTAATAAATAAAAGGGCTTTTGAAGTCAACAGTCACACTCTAAACTTCTCTTTCAATCTCTTTCATACTTTAGATCTTTTTCAAATGGCAAGTTCAAGTAAGAGACAAAAGGTTGTGGCTAGGAAACCTCATAGAAATTCTTCTGAAAACTTCCTTTCCAAAGCAAAGGAGAAATCTTTTCCTAGGTTTGCCTCAGCAAAGATCACACCCTCCAGAATCCTAATTCAAGAACAACTTACCTTTCAGGTACTGAACTTATTTGCTTCAACACAGTTTGGTTTCATCCTTACCCTCATCTATCTCTATAATAAAGAAACCTTTCATTACTTTCTCACCAAAATGTCCACAAAATTCTGACCATTCTATAATCCGTTTATTTGTCTTTAAACAAAAAGTTGAAATCACCAAGGCTGACTATGGAGCCTTTTTGAATTTAAGGACAGAGGGAGCTAAAGCCCATCACTTGATCAACACTCATGATTATGAATGTTATGAAATTAATAATGTGATTAGGGGAAATAATTTGAATGAACATGTGGCTAGAGTATCCGGTCTCGTTTGAAATGCACGTATTATCTAGCATATTCTTAAAACTTCAGTAATTCCTAAAGCTGGTGATAAGATCAACATTACCCCTCTTCTTTCTATGGTGACTTTCTTGATCATATCTAAAGAACCTATAGATGAAGCCCAACATATTCTTGACTATCTTTATGGGATGTCTGAAATTGGACATATAGAGCATTAGAGAAAGAAGAACATCGCCTTAGGACATCTAGTTGCCAAAATTCTAGACAAGAAATATAATTTGGTTCATCCTGATCAAGAGTTTGAAGAACCGCTCTACCGCAACGATGGATCATATAGAGCAATCTTCAAAGAAGAACCAAGTAAAGTATATGTCATTAGTGATATAGAGGAAGAACCAGAAGCTGCACCTGCACCCGCCAATGAACCAAATTATCAAGATTTTGTTCAAATATTTGATCACCTAGAGACTCATTTTGATCAACATTTTGATAAAATTGAGACTCATCTTCAGCAGCAGCCCGCACGGTATCAGCATGACATGAGTTTTATGAGGGATCAGATGAGTGATATCAGTATCATTGTGCTTATGATGAGTACTTACTTTAACATCTTTTGTGCTGCACCTCCTCCTCCAGATCAGGGTCCTTCTTAGTGATAGTTGCACTTGATTTTATGTATTTTCTGTAGTTTGTGTGTTAGTTGTTGTTTTAAGAAAGTTTTTTGTATTTTCTTTCCGTTAGATGTTTTGTTTTTATATTGATATCCTGAGCTTAGATTGTAATATCTTCATATTGATATCAATATATATTCTCGTGTTTTGGCTTTAATGGTATTGAAATGTGTGTTAGCTTTTATGACAATCATGAGATTATTTTTATCTTAATAGTGCTATACTTTGAAATACAAGTTAAAATTAAATTCATTAGAAAATCTATTTTTTTCTAAATTTAAGTTCTGCTTATAACTTGATATAATTAAGATTGTCAATTTCATGTCTCTTATTTAAACTACATTAATTTTAATATTATTATTGCAACTATAATGTTTTCTTATTTTACATTTCACTTATCAATAAATATTTATGTACTTAGAAAAATTTGAAATTTTTTATTATTGATTTTGAAAAGATCAAAATTACTCTTGAAAAATGTATAAATGTATAAAAATCAAAAGGAATGTGCAATGGTTCGCAAGTTGAAAAAGAGGCACAAAATAAGCCCATAAGTAAAAAGATACACAAAAATATGCCACAAATTTGAAAAAGATGCGGAAAACGCCACATATGATAGTTATTTATTTCCATTATCTTTTAATCACTTAATTCAAATTCATTTACAGTACATTTATATTCCGTACTGAAATTTAAAATATACAAATTTTCTATTCATCCTTTTTGCAATGATTTTCTCTATCTTAGTGTCTAAATAGACTCATGTTTTTGATAAATACTTTTTTATCAATGTTATATCTCTTCTTAAATTCTATGAATTACTATGATTTGCCTAGTGTTTTAATTTTATTTGCATCACTTATTTCAATCACTTTTAAGATTGAATTGTCAAATGATTTTCATATGTCTTCTTACATTTCAAGTCTTTTTTTTTCACTTTTTGCTATTGTCAAAAAGGGGAAGAAATTGTTTATATCAAAGTATTGTACTGAAATTATTTGATTCATGGTATTGTTTGATTCATATTGTATGTGTGTCTGTTTTTATTTTTTGTTTTGTGTTTTGTGTATGTTGTACATGTTGAGTGTTTGTTTTGTTTTTGTTTGTTTTGTATTTCTTAAAATGCCCGCTTATTTTCACGTGTTTATCAATTCAGGGGGAGTTTAGTAGATTCTTAGATTTTGAATTTATACAAACAATAATTGTTTTGCCATCATCAAAAAGGACGAGATTGTTAAGAGAGTTTCTATGTGCATGTTTTACATTCTTGCAACTTGTATAGTTTTGATGATTTCAAATATTATTATTTTATGTGTAGTTATCTCCTTATACTTTTTGGAAGAGTTATTTTTGCTCTTGTGTGTACTAACATTTCAGGAAAATCAAACTCCAGACTATGAAAACTTCAAATCAAATTCAGCTTGAGATACTTTATGTATTTAAAGCTTGTATTTTTTCTTTGAATTAAGTTTGAGAAGGAGTGAATATAATTAAGCGAATAAATACACACATTTAAGGAGATCTAGAAAAATTATTACTGATCATACGGGATGAACATAGTTCGTACGGGACGATCAAGTTAGTTATCTCCTCGTAAGAGCAATGGAATGAACAGGAATTGGAAAATTTTTCCAAGTCCTGATCATCTAGGCTGAAGTGTATTCGTCTAAGGATGAAATAATCTCTAAAAAATTTTCGATCACACAAAATTTATATTTGTTCCAGGACGAGTTGCTCTCTAGAGTATTTTCATCCAGGATGAAGTGTATTCATCCCGAGACGAAATCTCCACTGGAGAAATTTCATTCAGACAAAATTTATAATCGTGCTAAGATGAGTTGCTCTTTGGAAAAATTTCATCCAGACGAACCCATATTCATCCCAGGACAAAGTGAACCGACTCTGAAATTTTAGTGACGTTTTGAAATTTTTGGGAACCGACCTATGGAATAATCGTTCATACGAAACGATGTGTGTGTACGAAGTCATTTCATACCCATATACATTAGGTTCATTTCCAACGCATTTAAGTAAAATTGTCCAGGACAATCCACGAACGTACGGGACGATCCAATGCGTATTGACTTGAAAATTTGCAGTTTTTGGACGGTTTTTTGTTTCTTTCCTATAAATAGTCCAATCCAAACTACCACTTAATCTTTTTTCCTATTGATCGTCGTGCCTATTGAAAGAAGAGTCAAGGAGAGAGTGTAAGAGAGTGTTCAAAGGAGGATTCTTACTACTGGAGCATGAAGGCTTCACTTGGTGTTCAAAGGTAGGAATCTTTACTTTTGATTTGTGTTTACTTCACTCTTTTTTTTCTTCCTTCTAGATTTCTTGTGAAGAAGATCTGTCAAGGAGATCCAGTTCTCTACCGACACTTGAAGAGTGTGAACAGCCGAAGGGTTCTCTACCCACACTAGGAGAATGTGAAAGGACAAAGGGTTCTCTGCCCACACTAGAAGAGTGTGAAAGGATGAAGGGTTCTCTGCCCACATTAGGAGAGTGTGAAAGGATGAATGATTCTGAAGTGTTCTCTGCCTACACCGGGAGAGTGTGAAAGGAAGGACGGTTTCTGCCAACACTGGGAATAGTGTAAAAGAATGATGGTTCTCTAAAACACTAGGTAGCAGTGAAAAGAGTTTTTGTAAAGGCTTTTCTGCCTTGATGTGGGTGCAAAAGGAGAGTCATAAGTAGTATTAGTGCAATACTCGGAGGGTGCCTCCGCGAAGTGGATGTAGGTCTGATTTTGACCGAACCGCTATAAATCTCGTGTCTTTTACTTTTCCGCTGCCTTTTTATTTTTTTGTTTTACTTTTAAAACTGTGAATGAAAAATGTTTTCTAAAAAAATTCACTAAAATTTTATTTTCGTTTCCTAATAAAAAAAGAGGGTTAAATATTTTAAATACCAATTCACCAACCTCTTGGTTAGCCACTGGGACATAAGGTTATGTTGAACAACCTAATTCATACTGAACAAGTTTCAACAGGCTTTCCAACCTATGAGGAGATTATTTATCTTTTTCTAGAGAGTGCTAAAATTAGATATTTTGATTTTCTAAGTCGAAATTGAAATGCCAAGATAGTTATATTTATTAGAAACATTGGTGACCTTCAAAATTTATGCAAGTTCTAAGACATTAGGCGTGTGCTGAGACAAAGTTTCCATGCTCTTATGACTATTAAGATGAAGCCGAGAATAGCTAATGAATTTTCCCAAGATATCATTAAGACTGTTTCAATTTGTTCATTTTCATTGCCAAAAGCAATAACATCATCAGCATATAGAAGGTGGGAGGTGCGTAACTCACCCACAGAAATACCCTTAAACCCTCTCGTGTTGGATTGGTCATCTAGCAAATAAGAAAGGTTGTCCATGATGATGCAAAAAGGATAAGGGTTGAGCGGTCAACCTTGCCTTAAGCTAAAAGAGGAAGAAAAAAAATCTTCTAAAGAGTCATTAAAGCATATATAGTATTTAACGTTGGCAATGCAAGCCTTAACCCAGTTCGTGAAGACACTAAGGAAACACTTTTGAATCTTTCTAAAGATAAAAAAATCTTTAGATACAGTATTAAACGCCTTTTTAATCTCAAATTTGGAACAGAAGTAATCTCTTCTATTAGATTTCATGAAAATCTTCATTATTTCACTAGCCATAATGGGGTTATCAGTTGCCAGATGATTTAAAATAAAAGTTTCTTATCTATTGGAGATGATTATAGGCCTAATAAACTTCATACGATCGGTTAGGATTTTAGCAATGATTTTGTAGAATACATTGCACTATGCAATAGGTCTGAAGTCCCCTATACTACTAGCATGGCATTCTTAGGTACAAGAACAAGTGCAGTGACCTCAGCACCTACAGGAAGGTAGATTTTTGAAAAAAAATGATTGAACAGCCTTGAAAACCTCTATGCCAGTAATGTGCCAACACTTCTTAAAAAATCAAAATTGAATCCTTCTAGTCTAGTAGAGGAGTCAGAGTGCCCAGTAAAAATAACTTTTTTGACTTCGTCAAAGGTGATAGGCTTGATAAGATGATCAGCTAAATGGGAGGGAAGATAGGAACCTATAGGAATATTCCTAGTATCAGTTGTAGCAAAGCTAGTCTAATTAAGCAAAACCATAAATTATTGAATAATATCTTGGACTTTAGTAGGGCGATACTTAGGAGAACCAAAGAGGGCACTCTTTATAGCACTGCTATTGATAGCTCTTGTCTTGTGAATCCTGGAATAAAGAAATTTTAAATCTTCTTCCTGATGCAAGAGATAATTTGACTTTAGCTCTTTGGTTCACCCAAGTGGTCCAGATGGAATTATAGTACACCAAATTAGTGTTTATGCTTCTATGATTGGAGCAAAAATCTGGATTAAGTGGAACCATGTCAAGGAGCAACTGGCATTCCAACTGCTGCTTAGTGAGGGAATCAATCAAAGGCATGATGGTATTAGAAGAATTCTAATTTCTATCCTTATTCAACATTTTAAGTCTCCTATGCTTATTATAGAAACAAATGATAGGATTCCAATAGCTAGCATAGCAAAGACATCAAACAAAACGTCCCAAAATTTTTGTTAGCAAGTCCAGTGGTTTTTGAATATAAAATAATGAAATTTTTTTCTTTGATAACCAGTAGTAATGATAAGAGGGGAGTGATCTAAAATAGAGGCACTTAGAACTTTGTACGATGAGTTAGGAAAGGAAGTAATCCATTTCTCATTGACGAGAGTTCTATAGAGCTTAATAATGATGGGATTATCACTTCTTTGATTGTTCCAGGTGAAGAAGATACCCGTAAAATTAAGATCTATGAGTGCAGTGTCAAATGTCATAGAGTTAAATTGGCCCAAACTAGCTACTAAGATCGGATTTCCTCTAGCCGTCTCAGAGATAAAATGACAATAATTGAAATCCATAGTGATAATCCACGTATGATTATTAAGGGGATTAAGGCTTCTAATATCATCCCATAAAATTGTTCTTTCATCATGAGAATTAGAGGCATAGATTATGGAAAGAATGATAGGTTGAAGAGAAGCAACAGTAAGCTAGCTAGTAATCATTTGTTAGGAAAAGAAAATGGGATCAAAATTGTTTATATCATAATTCCATTTGATCAAAATCCTACCTGAATTAACAAGATGAAAGTAATTAGAACTTTTCTCATTGATAAAGATCTGATGGTAGGAGCAGAACCATGGATCATTTAAATTGTGAAGGAGAATTTTATTATCCAAGAGACTGACCATATCCAACCTATGTTCTTTCACCAGCTTCTTGACATCATTAACCTCAAGGATTATTAAAACCCTTGATATTCCACACACCAAAGGGTGGAATAAACATAAAGATTTAGAATTATTGCTCTTTTTATAGCCTTTTCCTCTAAAATTTTGTTAGGGATGTTAAGCCCTTATAAACTAACCCAAGCTAACCAAAGGGGGGGGGGGGATTGGTATTTTAAAAAAGCTTTCACTCAAAAACACAAACTCAAACCAAACCAAAATTCACCACAAAAAAATTTGAAGCGCAAAATTTAAATGTAGAAAAAGCAGTAATAAAGAACATAGAAATTTATATTGGTTGTTCGGTCAACTCGACCTATATCCACTCCCTAGAGGCGCTCTCCAAGTATTGCACTAAACTTAGTGACTCTCCTTTTGCTCCCACAGCAAGGCGTACAAGCCTTTATAAAACCTCCTTTCACTAACAGTGGTGAGACAAAGAATCCAACTCCTTTTGTTTCCTCCTGAAGCGGGCAGAGAACCTTAATCGATTGCTGAAGTGGACCACTCTTGAATCTCCAAGAATAAGGGATGAAAATTGGAGAAGAAGACTTGGATCCTTTTTTGGATCAACCTTTGTGAAACCCCTCATAAAATCCCCCTCAAAAGATCCCCTCTCTCTCCCCTTCTCTCCCTCTCCTTTAGGCTCTCTCGGGTCAAGACAGCAGTAAAAGATCCTCTCTTGGGTAGAACAAGAGTTCTTATATAGAAGAGCTTCGGAATAGCTTTTAATTGCAACAAACCAACTTTATCATCCTGGGTGATCAGCTCAAATTTTGTTAAATTAGCCCGAATGATTTAGGACGATTAGAAGGTTTTTGTTTATATCATCCAGGCCGATAATATATCGTCTTGTACGATTAGTACAAATTGAAGAATATCATCCAAAACATTACCCTTAATGGGTGTCTGGATGATGTAAAAATTACTTGATTGTCCAAGCCAATCTCATGATCATCCTAAACAATTAGTTCAATTCAGCACATATCGTCAAGAGCATCACCCTAAATGGAAGCTGACCAATGTTTGGTCATCCAATAATAACTAAGGCTTTTGAACTGATCATCCCGATCGATCCTGTGAATGTCCAATTTGATATGATCAAGAAATTAAACATTAATTGCTTTCTTTAATTACCTGATTAATTTAGGAAAAATTGAAAGACATCATCCAGGCCGATGTCCTAGATGATGATTAAAAATTTAAACATACCTAAATAGATATGGTGGTTGATTCTTTCTGATTTGAGCCTATCATCTCAGCTGATATGAAAATCATCCAGGACGACATACTCAATGACGGCTTCCTTAACCATGATGCCCTAATTAGGGTTTCTATTATTATCTGATCATCCAGGATGATTTGTGGATCATCCCGGATGATGTAAGAAAAAATATAGAACTCTAAAAAATAGTAAGAAATTTTCCCAAGTGTGTGTGTGCATACTTAGCTTCTAGAACCACATCATTTATAATTGACTCAAGAAAAGAAAATATTTATAAACTAACTCAGACCTAATCTACCCAATCTTGAGCTGGTTCAAATTGCAGTTTGATCTTATGGACGTGAAATGTTAGTGGGCAAGGCAGTCGTAGAGAAATAGAAGTGTTTGCTATCATCAAAATTATATTCCCTAAAAATAGATTTGTAACATCCTCTAGCAGAGTGGGAAAGATTCCCTTATAAACCACATGGTCATTTCTAGGTCAGCAACTAGAGCTTCAACCACGAGAGGGGTTGAGGGGTTTTTTAGGCTGTGGCTAAGCAATTAGGTTCTTTGGACATTCAGAAGACGCATGGATCAAAGACTAGCAACATTTTTAAGGTACATGTTTCCATTCGTATAGGATTTTCAAATTAAAAATTTTTCCTTCTACAAAAATTTTTAAGTTTATAGCTAGCTTCATCCAGAGTGGGAAAGATTCCCTTATGAACCACATGGTCATTTCTAGGTCAGCAACTAGAGCTTCAACCACGAGAGGGGTTGAGGGGTTTTTGAGGCTGTGGCTGAGCAATAAGGTTTTTGGGACACTTAGAAGCTACATGGATCAAAGACTAGCAACATTTTTAAGGTACAAGTTTCAATTCGTATAGGATTTTCAAATTAAAAATTTTTCCTTCTACAAAAATTAAAACAAAATCCGGATATGTGGTTATAGAATCCACTTGCACACATACCGTCACCTACGTGAGACAAGACATAGCTTCTGTAAGATCATCTACTGCTGAAGGAATTTCTATTTTGGTCGCTATTTTAGAGATTCCAATAGAAGTCCAACAGTAAAGAGGTAAATCAAGGATTTTGATCTAGATCGGGACCAAGGTGAACTCCTCCCTTTTTAGGCTAAATATGGGCGACCACTTTTGGAGAATGAAAGGTTTTCCCAGGACAAACAAGGCACCTTTATTCCATACATAATCAAAGCCTTCTATGGAAGAAAACTTAAATAGAAAGAAACCATTGCTAAGAGAAATTATTTTGAGACTACCCTTAAGCTTCCATACCTTGTTTACCGCTGCTAGAAAAAAAACCATAATATGGCCTCTTACTAAGGGAGTATCCCATCAGTGCTTGATTACATTCAATAGATGAATCTACAACATCCTCATGTATGAAGGGGATAATTTCTTTTGAATTCGGGAGACCAGAGTTTGTTAGGGTTTGGTTGTCGGCTAGGATTTAAGTCTAGGGGAGCGGGTTTTGCAAAGAGATTAACGATGAATCATAATGCATGCTTTGCGAGGGAAGGATGGCAGAGTGGAGTAGAGGAAACACAGTGTTAGAGAGGGAGGGATCCATGGGATCCCTCCGTCGGTAGGGAGACGGCACAAAGGAAAAAGTGGCGAGATATAAAAAACCCTAGCATAGCCTTTTTGAGATCTCCAATCAATTCTGATTTTTAGGGATCCATTTCTCTGGTTTCTATGTTGATCTTACTTCATATATATGCTTTAATTATAATATTTCCATTTCTTCTAGCCTAGGGGTGTTTGTTCGACTAGATGGGAATGTGCCCCCGCAGTCCCCTCCCCACAAAATAAATTCGCCCCGCCCCACACTAGTGTGATCATGGAAACCCTTCGTTTCTGGAATAAGTAATTACTTTAATTTAATAGTGATTATTTTTAATGTTTGACATCATTACGTATGATTTTGTGCATATTATCATTACCATTTATTAATAATATTTGAATAAAAAAATGATATGCACAAAATCACACGTAATGATGTCAAACATTAAAAATAATATCCATCATATTAAAGTAAGTACTTATTCCAGAAACTGAAGAAACAAAGGGTTGCCATGATCACACTATTGTGGCGTGGGGCGAATTTATTTTGTGGGGAGGGGACCACGGTGGCACATTCCCATATGGTCGAACAAACCCTCCTAGGCTAGAAGAAATGGAAATATCATAATGAAAGCATTTGTAGGAAGTAAGCTCGACGTAGAAATCAGAGATATGGATGCCCTAAACATCACTCGCGTGGGGTAGTGGCGATAAGCTTATTTATATCAGAAATTTTGGAAACATCATCTGGCATTATCTGCTCGACCTCTGCTTCTTTGCTCTCCACTCTCCTCTCTCCTCTCTCAGCTAAACCTCCACTTCTCCGCTCAACCTCCAAAGGTATGATGAAAGTTATGCAAACAAATTTATGCAGATTAGGGTTATCAACTATTTTAAAGCTTGATAGGAGTGACTCTTTAGGGAGGATGTGCTAAGCTGACCTTAATAAGTAGGGGAATGCTTTTTTCTGTGTTTTTTATTCATAGTTGATGAAGTTATAATTTACTTTTATTTGCAAATCTCTTGCTAAATAAATGCAACAACATTGGGTTTTAGAATTCATTTCTTGGAACCAAATGACTGGCGGAGAGGGGGAGGGGTAGGGGAAGATTGATGTAATATAAAACCGTTTTATTTCCCCTCAAAGCTGCCTTTCATTTATAACTTCTTTTAATAAGGTTCTAATTTTAATTTTCCTTATCATATTTTATCTTTCATAGGCTCTTATTTTAAATTGTTATTCTTCCATAGAATTCCTAATATTCATCAGCATCACTTATGGCCAAGGTGAGTTTTCTCAACAAGTTAATTTAAAAAATTTTAATTAGGTCAAAGCTTAATTTGGTTATATAGATTTTTATGTAGCTAACAACTTTTGCCATTTCTCTTTAACCTACAGCAAAAGGTGGTGGTCAAGCTCTCAATGAGAGATGCCAAGAAATGTTCAAAAGTCATGAAATGTGTTGCTGGAATTATTGGTACTTCACTAACAAGCTCCATTCCTCTCACATTCGGCTCATTAAATTGTATTCAATTCTTTTTTTCTAATTCTTGAATTTTCAAAATTATTTTTCAACTTTAAATGAAATAGTTTTAAAAATGCATTCCATTAATATTATATTTAGTAATGCTAGATTATATATTAATCTGATAATGATTTTTTTTATACGTAGGTTTACTATCTTTGTCAGTTGACGGGGATAATGTGACAGTGATGGGAGAAGGTATTGATGCAGTCAATCTTATAAAGTTTCTAAGGAAAAAGCTCAGTTTTGCTGAGCTAATTGAGTTAAATGTGAATGTTGAGGGAAAAATGAAAAATGACGAGCCGGTGATTTCTCCCTATTATGGCCCTCCTTTTGGTAATATGACCCAACCATACATTTATATGGATTTTAGCGAGCCTAAATATTAATAGTTGCTCTTTTATGTCACATAGTGGGATAATGACTTCATTTTTTTTGTTGTTGTAATTGCTCTATTATAGTGTGTGGTTTGTATATATGTGTGAATCCATAATGTTCTTGTGAATTTTTGTGTGTGGTTTGATGATGCAATTTAAAAGATGTATATGATTAGTTTTTCTTCCTATATATTTAAATCTAAACTTTTATAATTTAATACACTATTTAATTCTGACATGTATGAGTTAAAATTGTTAGTTATGATATAATTTTCTGCTTTAACGATTTGTGAATGCTTTATTTTTTTCTTTTTTTATCCTCCCTTTTCATTATTTATATTGAAATGTGAATATGTGATCAAAATATTCCACCTTTGGGATGGAACGATACATCTTTACATTAAAAGAAACCTAAGTGAGTTTTATGAATTCTAGATATACTCATGATGTTTGTATAAGAGAGATGTTTGCTTAATAGTATAAAATGAATTTGCATAGGAGTATATATTAGGATTTGATGAAAGTCATCTAATTTGATATGATGAATTTTAAGAAGTGGCTTCTAAAGGAAATATAAAAGCCTATATTTTAAATATCATGAAGAGAGAAACCACTTTTAAGTAATTGAGTTCTAAAGTTTGGGCCTAGATGATAGATTGCATACTTGATTAGGCCAAGTAGGTGGGCTTTGACTTTGAGGCCAAAGGAAGAGGGGTGGCTATTTGATTTGGGCGCAATGGGAAGAACCAAGGGCTAGGGACCTAGAGCTAGGAAATTATCTACTTGATTGGGTATCAAGCAAATGAAATTGATGAGAGACTTAATGCTTTGGGACTAAGGTAATGCTAGGTTCCTATAACTTTGATGCTAATGGGAAACGGCTTCCAATTTATAGCTTTGTGGGCTAAAGATTGTAGATTTTCTTATAACTTTGAGTCTATGAAAAAAGGTAGATTCTTTAGGTCTTTTGGGAGCACAAAAAAGGAGGGATGATTTGCAACTTTGGGGTTTAGCATGTTTGGGACATGTTTGTTCCTTTGTTTGGTTTTTTATCTTAACTTTCTGTTCTATGAAGGAAGAAAAAGGTTCGAAGTTTGCTATCATTCTTTATTATAGCCTTTTAAGTAGCCTTTGAATCATCCAATCAAGAACTTATCTAAACCAACTTTAAGTTTTAAGATTTCTAATCCTCTCTCCATTCAAGCCAAGTGTGTCTATAGGTTAATTTAGTCCACTCTTGATTCCAACTAGGCATGAGCTTATAATCTTGAGTGATTTTTGACTATTTAAAATACATTCTCAGTCAAATGCACAAACATACACCTATACAAATTGATGCAAATTGCATTTTATAGCTAATGTAGTATTTTCATAATTTTAGATTCATGTACGTAGGACTTACTATGTTGTATGAATGAGTGATTATTTATGAGTGTTTTTATTTATTGTGAAGTGTAGTATTATTTTTCATCTATTTGAGTGCTTGTATGATTGTTGGATAATTGAGTTACGCTATATTTTTACCCTTGCGTATGTTGGCCATTTCTTTTTCTTGGGCCCTATTGCGCTTTTATGTTATTAGATTTGGTGGTAGGTATTAAAATTGTTGTGTTTGATGGTGGATATAAATTTGGTGACAACTATAAATTTGGTGGCAAGCATGGATATGATAGGATGCTTGAGTATTTACTTTTGTGTTTTTTGGCCTCTTTCTAATATTTCAATAATTAAGAGGCCTCTTGTAATGCTAAATACTTTTCTTATGGAAGATAAAATAGATAAAAAAAAATAGATATTCTTGAGTGCATTTTGCTCATGTTCTTTTAAAACCAAGTAAAAGATCTTTTGGGTGAATGACATGAATCTTGAAAATTTACTTCCAAGTAAGAACACAATCAGGATGAATGATTGCTCGGAGAAGTGGTCATAATTTGCATTTTTTGCTTTAACAATTTGTCTTGTTTATGGAGTTTCATGTTCATTATGTTTTTGTTGTTCTTCGTTCTTCTTTGTGACGTTGTCTTCCCTTGTTTTCCTTGCACTAGATTGTTATTAAATAAAATAGTTTTTTACAGATAAAATTAAACATGTTTATTTTATTTTATTTTTTTTCTATACATTTCTTTGTCCTCAGTTTTTTACTCTTTATATTTTTTATATATACTTCTCATTTTACATCCAATGACGCCGTCGAGTCGTTGATTTCCACAATCGCGTTCAAGTGGTTGATTTCCATCTCTACAAATTTCCATCTGAATATTTTTGCTAATTCCATTTTGATTTTCAAAATTAGCAAAATCCAAGTCCTACGCATAAAACTTGCTTTAAGCACTGAAATTTGAAGCTTTCATGCATTTCTAGTATTGATGACATGTTGTAGTGTATATTCTTATCTATATAAAGTCTATTGAAGACCATAGAATGTTGCATAGTGTTATCACAATCCAAGGTCTGTGAATGAGCTTACTTGTTAACATCTCAACTTCTTTCACTAGAATATAATCTTAGGTATGAAAAGAATTGCCCACATATCAGGTTGATGATCACAACTTTGTGAGATATGAGTTGTTGAAGTTAAAAGAAGAATTAAGAATCTTATTAGAAGCATTAAAGTATATCTTGCTAAGCATATATCTAGCTCAATCAAAACCTAAAATCATATTTGGTCAAATTAAATTATATGCCTGGTTAAGTCCAACCATCCATCCTAGTTCCTAGAGTTAGTAAAGAATCCACTTATTCTACCTCATTTCCTATTGATGGTAAATGATTAGTTTTTTAGAATGAGGGTAATGAATTTTTTACAGATAATCTATAAAGCATTCGAAGGTAGTTACTCTTGAAGGTATTCTATCAATTAAGTATGTGGTGGTTAATATTGTTTCTCTCTAGTTTTTTTTTTGCATTTTATTTTGAAAGAGAATTGTCCTTGTGAATTCCAAAAAAATGATTTTTTTTTTCCTTTTGTCATTCTATTTTATTGGGAGTGTCAAGAGAAGGGGGTTGGTAGATGATAGATTTTTTGTGAATGTTGATAATATTTGATTGACGTAATCACTAATATTAGTCTAAAATTTCTTGCTATTAACCATCAATTGATTTTATATCACATTAGGAAATATAAAGAGAATAATGCTGATATTAGATTTTTTTTTGTTTAATAAGATATTACTCATTTCATTCAATACTTTCATTAATAAATGTGACAAATCCGTAGATCTATAAATATTGAGGATTTTAGAAGGAATTAAATTATTAGAGTTAACAATTTGAAAAGAAGAAGAGACCTAGAATCACTTTCCAAAGAAAAAAAAACAACAATATGATATTTTATAATCTCACAAACCTCTCAATAAAAAATTTTCATGTTCAGTTTTAAAAAAAGAGAAGGAAATATATACTTAGGGTTTTGGAAAAGGTAAGCCTTTGCTCATAATAGTGTTTTCAAATAGCTTCCAAATAAAGTGTTGAAATGAAGTAGCATGACAAGTAATTTCCATCTTCAAGAAGATATATCCTATCATTTTCAATAGCTTATCCAATCATCTTTCCCTTTGTAAGGTCATGGAATATAATGATTAGCCATAAAACGTTGCCGTGCACATGTTGGTTTTAATGATTTTATGTATTTATAGAAAAGTTACTGCAAAATTAGAAATGCAGTACATTTCTGAGGATAGACAAGAAGAAATTTATTTTTGTTTTATCTGCAATAGATTTTAGAGGTCCATCAGCGCTACTTTTATTTTTTTTATTGTTGAGGCATATTTGCATGTTTGAAAGAGTTGAGCAAGGTTGATCATGTGATTAGTGGCTCATCAATTTAGGATTCATGTTGGAGGTGAATTATTTAAGATATAAAAAACACAAGAGGCAGAGGTTGTACAATATTGAGCTAGAGAGCCTGATATGGGTGGGGCTTTTCGATGGAGTTAAATATGTTTAAAATTTTGTCAATTTTTTTTTTGGATTAAGCCTTCTTTATTTTACAAAGAAGTTTTATTCTTTTTGTGGACCCTTTATATTTCCACAATAGCTTGGAGTTTTTTTTTTTTTTTGGTTTGTTTTCAATAATTTTTTGTGATGTATTCTTTTCTCTTGCAGTATTTGCACCATATACTAATTTTGGAAGAATGATTTTCCCCTTTGAAAGGAAATAGTTTATAGTGGTGAGTTCTTACCTTAGGGTTTGGTGGCGGTCATGATAGATTTTTAAGAGATTGATGGTTTGAGAATTAACATCCTTCATTCTTAGGTTCATAAAATCTTAATAATAATCTGTTTCCAGCCAATAAAAACTTGATTGCTTCATCCTTCTCAAAATACAAATTCTAGATTTTATTTTCAACATTGAAGGATTATTCATAACATGATGGATTTTTTACATTCGTTACGCAAGTTCTACAAAATTTGGTTCCATTTTAGATAATTTCACCCACTTTAACGATATCAGGCTTGTAGCTTATGAATTTATGTTTTTAATTGATTTTTACTATTTTGATGGTCGATTCCTTGGAATGAAATCAAAGAAATCAAATTAATAAAAGGGTAAAGAATCTTGACATGAAGAGGGAAATAAAATAGAATAATTGTTTGAAATTGGAAACCCTAACCTCGCTTAATTTGATTTTGTATTGAAAAGTAAAAGAAATTAATCAAAATTATTTGAAATTTTATTGCTTGATTCTATATAAATGTGGTAGTATTTATTGACTTATCTAGTGGGCTTACAATGAAGATAAATCAAAGCAATTTAAAAAAAAAAATGAAAGTATCTTCGGTATTCTTTTGCTGATTTGTTGTATTTCATTAACTGTAGAGAGTGGAGAAACCAATTGGCCCTGGTGCTCTTTCGAAGGAGATGCTATTTGAAGTTAAAAGTGGGCAGGAAGAACTCGATAAAACGGATTTGGAAAGACGGATAGCAGAGCTTAAAAATAATCATCATTATTGGACCCTATAGGCATGATTTCCTGTTTAGATATGTCTTTCGGTTAAAAACTGGGTTTCCTCTACGTTGAGTTTTTTTAAGCATAAACCTTTAATTTCAAGGTAAATTTTCATTTTCATGTTCATCCTTAATCTATTATTCTAGGAAAAGTATTGCGTCCGGTGTCCAGATTCGTCCGGACAGCAATCCAGACGTGACACATCAGCAAAATACACCTGGCCCCTATGTATTTGGGTGATGTCGCGCATCCGGATTGATTGTCCGGATATCAGGTGACTAGATGCAATAATTCGCCGTTATTCTAATTTAGCTTTGTTATATCGAACACGTTGGCTTAGCTTTGTATGGTATCAGTACTGTAGTTTTGCCTAGTCTATATGAGCTTTCTTTTTTTTATTAGTAAAAACCGCATTCTTTAAAGTCAAATAATTTATATTACTAAACTGTTTTTGTGGCTTGATTACAATGTTGACCTGTATATGAAAGCCAAAAAAAAATCGCGTACCTATTTAGCATTGTCCGTCTGCTCCCCGCACTACTCAACAAAAAAAAAAAAAGTCGCGGTCCTAAAGATCATATCTTTAAATAAGAATTTCAAGAATTTTGAAATAAGAATCTTTAGCCAATATTTTGATGATTTTTAAAAGAAAAAAAAATACTTGTTTAATTAGAAGTATTCTCAAGTGAAAAAAACTTGAGATGCTATTAATTATAGGGGCTTGCCTCTATGCGGCATTCATACCCCAGAAAAAAATAAACCTCATTTATTTAAATATTGAATGAGAAAAATCTCTATTATAAATAAAATTATAAATTTAGTTATGGAGTCCACTAGAAAATAATATTTTTGACTTTGTGGATAATATATCATTTTCAATGTCATGCCCTATCACAAAGGAAGCAATTCAATGAGGATAATAAAATATGTCCAACAACCTGTTTGACTTCTTTTAAAAAAAAAAAAAAAAACTGTTTGACTTCTTTTGGTTAATTTATAAAAATATGATTTGTTATTAATTAAGCTTGTAATGTATCCTTTTTATGAATTAATTTTTTACAATAATGAGACATTTAATTTAATTTTTTTCCTAAATCAATATTGATTTCTATCAAAGCATCATTAGTTAATGATTTTTTATATTGTATTGTGCTCTATTTTTTCCGTAGTACACTCATTGCAACTTTTGTTGATATAAATGAGTTCATTCTTAAGTACACTTCCGACAGATGAAGCCATCAAATGATTGCAAATATGATTAAAGCTTTTTACTGTTTCGATTTCCCATAAATAAAACTTTTGTTTTTGCAAATCTTACTGAAAAAAAAAAAAACACTAATGCTCATTCCTAACAAAATAATGCCTTTAGGAAATTGAGTTATTATTCACGTTCACCATATGAGAAAAAATAGATAAAAAATGAACGATATAACATATTTATTACGGGTTTGATTTAATAGTGTGTATTAGTGAGAGAAAATCCCATTTTCTCTAGTGAGAGAATATTTCAAATTATTTGAAATTTTTGGTTCCCGGGTTTCTCTCCCTCCGTTCAGGGGTTGACTGGGGGTTTTTGTGTTCTTTTGATGCAAAAGATATGATGGAAGGAGTTTTGTCTTGTGGTCCTTGGTTTGTTAATGGCCATATAGTGGGAATGGAAAGATGGAAGGTGGAATTTTCTACTCTCTCCTTGAAGGGTCTAACTTCACCTATCTGGGTATGGATGCCTCATCTACCCCTACAATGCTGGGATGAAATCAATGTGGCTAGGATTGCTTCATCAATTGGTAGACCTATCATGATGGATGGAAACATGTTTCAATGGGGGAAAAGGGAATTTGCTAGAATTTGTGTGAGGGCCAAGTTGGATCAACATCTTCCCTTGGGCGTTTGGGTGGAGAGTATCTCAGGAAGATTTTTCCATAAATTTGAGTATGAAAAGATCTCTACATTCTGCTATGAATGTGGTTTGATTGGGCACGTGAAAGCAGATTGCAAGAATAAGAAGAAAGACACTATGGACAAGATTGCTAAGTATGGAAAGCCAAGAGAAGCTACTGGAACAAAAAATGTTGTAAGAATGGAAGATGAATCCTCTTATGGGCCATGGATCATGGTTGTTAAAAAGAGAAACAATATAAGATCAGGAAAGCTGAAGGATAACAATAAGATGGTGAGAAGACAATGGAAGAAAACAAATGAAAATCACAAGGAAGAAGCTGTAGTGGAATCAGCTAAGCTATATGTCAATAATGAGGTGAAACTGGGTACTAATGCTGCAGAACATCAAATGAAGGAGGGAGAAATTCCTTTGATACATGAATTGCAAATCAACAAGCTACAGGATCATACAATGGGAAATGCTGAAGTGAGAAATTTTGGTAATACAGAAGTTGGAATTACTTCTAACAAGCTTAAAATTTTAAAAAATCATGTGGCGGTGCGCGGTTCTTTCGAAACTGCAGTTAATTCTACGGAAGCTGAGAAGAACTTCAATTTCCAAGCCAAAAGTTTGGGAAGACAGAGGATTCTTGATGGGAATTTGGAAGTTGATTCAACCAGGGAAGCCATTCTATTTCCAGGTAACAAATTCGAATTGCTGAATACTTTATGTGAAGATGATAATGATGTGGATAATAGTGGTGTTGATTCCTTGGAAGGGGAATTGGAAGAAGGTGAATTTATGATAAATATGGAGAAAGGTCTGTACAAAGACAATGTGGCAACCGAACAGGAAAATTTTGTGAAGAATACTGTTATTATAACTGAGGAAAAATTCTACTTAAAAAGTAAAACTATCCAAGGAACTGAGACATTTGGGCCTTTCGAACTTGGCTTCATGGCAAGGTAGAAATAGTATGAATAAGAGAAAGACTAGGGGCATACCCCCATTAGTCTCCAAATGAGTTCTATTAGCTTCTGGAATTGTAGGGGGCAAACAAGAAAGAGGCCTCCCTATATTTGATGGAGTACATCAAAAATTGCGAGGCATTATTGAAACAAATATTAATTCCCTTTCGAAAGAGGAATTTGTGAAGTTAATGGGTGAGGAATGGGATTTCATCCTGTTGCCCTCTAGAGGAAATTCTGGTGGTATTATGGTGATATGGAGGACTAATGTGGCTTCTTTTTCTTTGATCAAGTCATTAGACCAGTGTTTCTTGGGAGAGTTGGAGATTTTCAACAAAAACAAATGGATGATAGCTACAACTTATGGTAACAGGGAGTACCAAGGTAGAAGAGATTTGTGGAATTATTTTGATGGTGTGGTTGAACAGGAAACTCCAGCAGTTTTTGGAAGTGATTTCGACTGCATAATTTCACAGGATGAGAAGAATGGTGGAATGAAATTTTCTTTCTCACTTGGGCCTTTGGAAATGAAGGTTTTTATGAACAATAATGACTTACATGATATAGGTATTATTGGTGCTAAATTTACTTGGTGTAATAACAAGAGTGGAAGTGCACGGATAGTAGAAAGACTAGATAGATGCATGATGAATTCTAAAGCTTTGGAGCTGGTTAATCTAGCAACAGAGAGGCATTTGAGTAGAATTGCATCCGAACATTGTCCCATTATTTTGAAATTGTTTTAGCAACAAGTTCATAAATCCAGATTTCGCAAATTTGAGGATGTGTGGATATCTTATGCAGCAGCGACTTCTGTGATCAAGAATTCTTGGGCCAAATTAGTAAGAGGTGATGATATGGAAGCTCTAAATAAAAAAATGTCTAGAGTTCTTAAAGCCTTATTTTTTTTGGAGTGAGGCTAAGCATCAAAAACTTGAGGTTTTGAAGGATAATTTGAGGAAGGAGATTGAAAATCTTCAGCAGGAAGAAGCTTCAGATTTACTGTTTCCGGACAACAAAGCTTTAATCCTTAGAACCAAAGTCAAGGAATTCAATAGTACTCTTGCAAGGTTGAATACATGGTGGAAACAAAGGGCAAAATCCAAGTGGATGAAGGAAGGGGATGTGAACACTTCCTTCATTCATGCATTTACTAATGGAAGAAGAAATAGAAATACTATCAAGAAACTAAGAAAGGAGGAGGGAGAATTAGTCGAAGACCAATATTGTTTAAGAAGAAATTTCTTTCAGTTTTTTTGTAAGAAATGGAAATACAAAGATTGCATTCTTGAATATTGGCCTATGAATGAGAACATCTTGAAACATGAAGAATGTGAAATCCTGGATTCTGAAGTCAAGCTAGAAGAAGTTGAATAGGTGATTAATGAACTTGGCAACAACATTTCACCAGGATTGGATGGAATTACATATTCCTTTCTCAAAGCTTATTGGAAGATTATTGGGATAGATGTGTGGAAAGCCATCCAACTTTGCGTCAATTTAATGAAAATGTTTTCTAGATGGAAGGAGACATTAGTGGTACTTATTCCCAAAGTAAGTAATCCTCTTTCTCCCACTAATTTCAGACCTATAAGACTTTGTATGTAAATATACAAAATTATGGCAAAAGTACTATTAAACAGATTGAAGAAAGTAATTCATTGCTTAGTTACTGAAGAGCAAGTGGAATTCATTGAAGGGAGGGCCTTATCTGAGCATATGCTTCTTGCTCAACAGCTTTTTCACAAGTTTAGAGTCTCTAAATCGAGAAGGGGTTTGGTGGCAATTAAACTGGATATGGAACAAGCATACGATAGTATGGCTTGGAATACCCTACAACAAGTTTTGAATTACTTTGGTTTTTCTAGAAGATTTTCTAATCTCGTTATGGAATGTATTTCTGATCCAGTTTTCTTTGTTCAAATCAATGGAGTGGAACTGGAAGGTATTAAAGGGAGAAGTGGCTTTAGGCAGGGTTTCCCTCTCTCTCCTTTTTTATTCATACTTTATTCCCAATTACTTACAAAAGCTTTTTTATCCAAAGGGAGTAATTTGGGTTTGAAAATTGCCCCTTTAGCCCCAAAGATCTCACATTTATTATTTGCAGATGACATTTTGATCTTCTCTATTGCTAAGATAGAGAAGATTAAGAAAATTATTAAAATCACTAAAGACTATTGCAGCTAGACGGGTCAACAGATAAATGGTTCTAAATCTTCTATTATTTTTGGTAAGAATATGGAGAGAAGGAGGAGGAAGATAATCTCAAAGCTCTTGGGGTTCATTGAAACCAAAGAACTTAGTTACTTGGGCATTAAAATCACCTTCAGGAGGCGTGTGGCTTCAGATTTCTCCAACATTTTGGAGAAAGCAGCCTTTAAGCTAGATGTTTGGGGCAATAAGTTTATTTCAGCAGCTGGTAAAGTAACTCTTATTAATGCTATTTTACAAGCAATCCATGTATTCTATACTTCTATGTCTTTGGTTCCAATATCCGTCTTGAAGAAGATTGATAAAATGAGCAGGGAATTTCTGTGGAATAAAAGCAATGGAGTTAGTGATTTACTTTATGTAGCATGGAAGGATTTTTGTAAACCGAAAGACCAAGGGGGGCTTGGCATTCAATCAGCTGTTGACTCGATGGAACCCCTTAGAGCTAAATTGGCGTGGAATTTATTGAAAAAGCCTGATTCTTTATTCAGTAAATCTCTCTCAGCAAAATATGGATAGAATGTATGGGATGCATGTAATAGACAGAACTCTTCTTCTGCTTGGAAAGTGATTATTAGCGGTGCAAAAGGTTTAAATCAGGTTGTAATGTGGAGCATCAAGGATGGTGTTTCAATTAACATTATGAAGGACATTTGGATCCTTGATAGAAGACTGGAAAGTTGTCCCACTTTCATTTCAACTGATATTGACAGTTTTAATATTCTGTCCTGCTTCATTTCAGATGGAGATTGGGTGCTGGAGAAACTTCAGGAGTACTTTGGGGAGGAGATGGTGAAAGTCATCTGCAATATTAAAATTGATTTGGGTATTTATGAAGACAATGTAGAGTTGTTAAAGATCAATTCTGGGAAAATGATTTCTGGTATGATCAAATATTCCATATCTCATAAAGAAGACTCTGAAACTATGTGGATCCATGATTGGAATTGTATCAGGAAAATGAAACTTAATCATAGAATCTCTTACTTTTGGTGGAAACTGTTGAAGAAGGCTATCCCTACAATGGATTTCCTATTACATAGAAGATTAATTATTAACAACCTTAGCCCAAGAGGTTGTAACATGGTTGAAGATGTAGACCATGTGTCAGTGAATTGCTTGAAATTCAAATAGGCTATTCAAAGGGCAAATAGTTGGGGTTTTCATCTTCCTGTCTTAAAAAAATTTGAAGATTGCTTGCATTTCTTGAAGGATCAAGGAAAGGAGAATCCTTTTCTAGCAAACTTGTATTGTGCATTAGTTTTTTAATTCCTGGAAGAGTTGGAATACGTTGATCGATGAAGGCAAAGAGATTGGAATAGGTACCATTATCACTAATGCCGTCACCTATACATCTACTTCCACTTCGATAATTCATTCGGACCACTGGGTTGCTAACCAGCAATTTGAGCTGATTTCTTCCATTTGGCATCCACCACCACCTGGATGGATTAAAGTCAACATAGATACTTCCCTTCTTGTCTCTAATAAAGATGGTATTGGAAGCATTTTTAGAGACCATAAAGGCAGGATGCTTCTAGTTTTTGGATTCACGATAATGCACTGGGACATTGGTTTCTTGGAGCTACTTGCTGTACATTCATTGAAGATGGTGATACAAGAATGGATTTTCAATGCTAAAGGTTTAATTGTGGAAGGATACAATTCTAATGTCATTTCTTACCTACAAAAATCGGTGGATCTTCATAGCCGAGAGATGGACAATTATGATAAAGAAGACTTGGACTTTTTTAAGGAGTTTGAGGTAATCCTATTCCATTTTGTTAATAAAGGTTGTAATAAGTTAGCTCATTCGTGTGCTAACTATGCTTTGAAAGGTGATTTGTTTTGGGACATTCTAGAAGTCAATAAGGTTCCTCCTACCTTTTATCCTTTGTTAAAGGTGGAAAGTGATAGGACTTCTATCATTTAGTTATTTGTTCTATTCTTTTTTTCATTATTAATGCATTTGGCAGTTTTATCAAAAAAAAAAAACATATTATTACTATTAATGTAATTATCCATGCCTAAAAAGCTAATATTTGAAGGATTAACATTTACAGAGAACCAAGGCGTGAAGAGAGAGAAGCTCCACAATTTGAGGAAGGATCTGGAAGGAGATTTTTGGCTGCATTCTTTGTAAATGGAGGAAGGTGGTTAGTCATCCTTTGATGACTGGAACACCTATTCCCTTAGATCTACCATGCGTCCAACTTTGTTGGATACAAAAGGTAAGTTTACATTCAATCGCAGCTTTTCTAGTTTTTTTAACTCTCTTCTAGTTATTAGAGAGGGAGGTTTGGCTTCTAAGGAAAAAGCTTTGATGGAAAGTGCTAAAGGAAAAGAAGTATTTGATGCTTTGATAAGTAAGTCTTGTTCATCTTTGCCGGTTTTGATCCCTAGAGCAAATGATTTTGAGGCTTCCACCTCTGGTGGCTCCGATCACAATTTGAATAATTCTAATGTGTTGAATAATAAACCACACATTAAAATTAATTTATCTAAAATTCATGAAGGTAATAAAGATGATAATGTGGTTAAACTTGACTTGGAAAAAGAAGTATCCAATGTTCATGTTCTAAAAAATTCTTTGGTGGTGAAGATCCTTTGCAAAAAATTGCCCCTTTCAAATTGTGCTTTTGAATTAAGGAGGCAATGGGATAAATTTGGATGATTTCATATTACTTTTCTGGGATTAGATTGGTTCCTGTGCTCTTTTCAATCTCAGGAAGCAATGGAGGAAGTTCTCAATGGAGGTCCGTTGTATGTGGGAGGTTTTGTCATTGGTCTAGATAAATGGACTCCCAATTTTTCTCCTTATTCCTTAGATGGAATTTTTTCTCCAATCTGGGTTCGTCTTCCTCACTTGCCATAACACTGCTGGGATGAAACCAACATTATGAGAATTATTTCAAGTATAGGGACTCCTTTATTATTGGATGGCAATATGTTTAGATGGAGGAGAAGGGAATTCGCTAGAGCATGTGTTCGTGTAAAATTGAACTCGAAACTCCCTTGTGCTATTTGGGTTGAAGGTATGCATTGAAATTTTTTTCAAAAGTTTGAATTTGAGAATTTATCTTCTATCTATTTCAAATGTGGAAGAATTGGACATAGAGATGTGGTATGTCCAAATGGTTTTCAAAAGCTATATTTAATTGACAAGGAAGTTCCTAAAGATCCTTTATTAGTTGAAGATAGGTCTTATGGACCTTGGATGCACATTAAATTCAAAACCAAAAGAAATATTAAAAGTGTTAAGAGGGATTCTCATTTAAAACACGGTTCAGAATTCCAACCAGTTTGCCGGACCTATGGTGGATCAAATTAAGAAAGCCATACATTGAAGACAGCTGAAAAAATACTGAAATTAAGGGAAGAGAAGAAGGTGTTGTTAGCCTTAATTCAAACTTGTTGGTTGAGCCGGATATAGCTCAAAATACAAATACTGAAAACAATCAAGATGGTTCATTGATTCCTGAAATTAGAGAGGAAATTACTAAAGTTGATTTGGTTATTCCAATAGATGAGGAAGGTTCTACCAGAGTTCAAAATAATAGTGCTGAAAATTCGGGATATCAAAATTCAAATTTTGAAATCCCACCAAGCATAGAGGCAGATAAGGCTGTTGAGAAGCTTTAGCCGGATTTATTCCCAACAAATCTAGCTGGACAAAATTCTGTTATTCCAACGGTTACTCCTAAGATTGCTGAGATTTTGAATTTTCAAGTTCCACAAACGATGGAGGCTATTATGGAGAAGATTGAGAAGGAGCAGGTCACGGTTTTGATTCCTTCTAAAGCTGGTAATATTTTGGGATTATCTGCTTATAATGATAAACTAAGAGATGGCTTTTCTAATTCCATATCTCCTTCTTTTACAATCAGTTTGAAATTCAATAAAACTTTTTTTATTAAAGGATAAAAAAAGTACTTCATTGGAGCTATCCGGTTGTAAACTCAAGCTATTCAAAGAACTACAAGTGCTAGGAACAGTGAAAGATCAAAATAGGAGGAGGATTGCTAATCACAAAGTGAAGAATGATTTGAAGAGTTCTTCCCAAAACCTTTCAGTAATATGATACCCGATTTTTTCATCTCAATTTACAAAGACGTTAGAGACATGAAGACGGATTCTAATCAAAGAATTTTCCATTTATTTTGCGTGTTATTACAAAATTGGTATTTGGAAAAGACTTCTAAAGTACCTATCTTTGGTTTTTATAGGTATTTTGAGAATGTCTTATCTTTTTTGTAATTTTCTTTTGATTTTCGTTTATAGCTGTTTTTTGCTTTTGGCATTTTTGTTTTTTAAACCTACTATATTTGTTTATAGGATCGTTACTGGATTCTATTCTTTAACCAGATGGGAACTCTCGGATACTAATCAACCTTCGGGTTGTTTCATATTATTGGTATCGCCTGCATCTCAATGGTTTCAAAATAGGAAATAGTGGGTTTCATTTCAAATTAATAGGTTTAATGATAACAAAATTTCTTTCAATAAGGATCTTTTTCATTAAGGATCTTTTAGTTTCTTATTTCCTAGTTTGTATTAGGTTGTTTTTTCTTTTAATTTTAACGCAACTTTGCATTTTCTCAAAAAAAAATAAAAAAAAAGCTAATAGTTCTGTGATATTTACTCTTCATTTTGCTATGCTTGAAATATTTATAACAATGAGGCATTGATCCGAGATGATATGTAAATCTTTTCACTTTGCAAACTTAGAATACAAGCATCTGATAATTTATTTGTTTGTCATTAGTAACTCAAGTTAATGTATAGATTATGTTGATGAGACCACAATAGTTTCTCAAGTTGATAAACTTCAACAAGAATATTTTAAGAATTATCATAAATCATTAAGATGGAAAGTCTGTTGTACACTGAATTTTTCTTATAAATAGTTTTCTTAATAAGTTTTTTCTATTTTTAAATCGAATTTAGAGAATTACCCAACCATGAATAGAATGTTAATCATAAAAATACTTTCATGTTGTTTGGCCTACAATTTCTAAGTAAATAGAAGAGATAAAATATATTTTTTTACATGGAAGGCGTATATCAGTTATCACATCCCATTTTGATCCCCTTTAGTTAAACTAGAGTGTAACATAGAGGAAAAATAAAACTAGACATATTTATTACTAAAATCTAACTTGAAATATTTCTATTAGTATTAGGTGAGTAGGAAATTACCAATCTTCACTATCCCACACAAAGCAACTTTTAGTTTTATTAATTTATCTACCAATTTCCTATTTGCAAGCATATGCACAGTGCATCAAAGAAATACTTTTTTTTTTTTTAATTTCTAACAAAAGTTATATACAGAAAAGTTAGTCTAACAAACCTCTTACTTTACTTCTATACACTGCAAAAATATATAAACACAAAAGTGCAGTCAATCTCCTGCATAGAGCATTACAAACTCCTCTTTTCTTGCTGTACAACTACTACTAATGAGCTAAATCTCATTGAAGTGCACAAGCAAAATATTAGAAATAAGAAACATATTATTTATAGTTAATTTTAAACTGTCTTGGGATCTCACTCATGGTCGAGTATGAATTCTTAACTTTTAAAAGTGGGAGAGATTAAGGTATCTTTTGTACGACTTCTCTAAGGCTTAAATTGTTAGGACTTTCTCCTTTACCTATTTGGACTGATCTAATTTACATTTCATAAACTTTAGGATGTTCTTAACTTACATATGAATTATTATATTCTAGCAACCCATTTTCTGTAGGTAGTGTTTATCAAAAAATTTAAATAACAAGTAATTGTCTCAATTTCACCTACCACAATTACTATAAGTATACCAAGTTTATCTCATTTCCTACACTATTGGTTGGGTATCTCATTTCTTTATGAAGTTATTTTCCTGCAACTTTTCTAATTATATTCTAGAATTTTGATTTGTAACTAATCGATGGTATGACAATAAGCAAATTATTTTTAGGAAGAAGAAAACCACTACTTCAAAGCATACCAAGCAATCAAAATAGAAGGAGAGAAAAATATTTAACAGTAAAAATGATGTAATGAAGTTTCTACAATGTCAATGTTAATAAAATTAACTACCAAAGAAAAAATTGTTATTAATTAAAAATTTGGCTATCATGACTAAAATATTTAAGCAACTATCATTCTAAATAGAAGATTAAAGTTTAAAAAACTAATCACTTATTTTTGGGGGACCTCCTTTTCTTGTAACCAGCTTTTGAATTTGTTAGCATTAATCAAAATCTCAGATTAATTTATTTAGAAAAATGAAATTGGTCAGAACATTGCATTCAATAAGATTAGGTGGTTTATGTTGGATGGGTGGCGGGAACGCACATGGTTGTCTATCTGCAATTCTTTTGAATGTGTGAAGGTTTATTTTTTAAACATAAGGGGACGTAATTGGGTAGTTGAAACTTTGTTTTTGTAGTGTGTTTGATTAAGACAACAGTAGAATTGTAATATTTCAACTCTAGAAGTACTGACCTCATCATCACTACTTTTTGGAATCAATGGATTGTTTTTCTCCCATGGCCAGTTATTAACAATATGAAAAAAATCAAGAAGAATGACATCAAAAATAAAAAAATAATCACTATTCAGTTAAACTAAGTACCTATCTCACAAAAATAAGAAAATAAATGTAATATTTAATCAATAAGTGTTTCCTTCAATTGGCCTTTTAAAATCCAAAGATCCTATTCACCATCATAATATATGTTTCTAGTGAGCCCAAGCTATGGGCCAGTAGAGGTTTTTCAACAAAGCTAAGCTAACTTTTAACCTATGGATGAGCTAAGCAATTAATATTTCATTGAATATAATAAAGGAGGAAGGCTTGAAGCATATCTACTAAATGTTAGAAGATAAGGCAAAAGGTACCAACCAAACTATGTTCATGAGTTGACCTAAATGAGCATATCCAGTTCAATAATGCATAACAAGTAATTTAAAATAGTTAGAACTAAGAATTAGGGAATTTAAAGGATTGATGATTTTTTTCAGACATCATGATTAAATATTTATCCAAACAAGTTTAAACACCTTTTGAATCCTGATTGAAGGTTGAAATATGATTTGGGCAATTTTTGATTATACTTGAACATGGACACAAATGTTTAAAACATGATTTAAACTTTTAACGTATAGAAAACTTCAAGCAGATATTTTTCAAATAAAACAAACAACTTGTACGTCCTTAATTTGAATAACGTCCGCTCCTATAAAGTATAAAAAAATCAAATTTTATTGAGTTACTCTCTCAAAACATTTCAGTGGACCAAGATTCATCTCATAATTCATGATTAAGAATCTAAAAATTATGCACTCTTCTTCTGCTTTGGTGCCAAGAGCACATATTAACAATTGAATATAAACAATGAAAAAGAGGATAAAAAAGAAAAAAAAATAAAGGTTGCATAAATCATTAAAGTAGTAATTTATATCATAAATTACTTTTTTATCTCATATTATAACTATAGCTTCTTTGTTTATGATTTTGATGATAACAAACATTACTGATTTCATCTTTGTGACTCTTATCATTTATACCATGTAGTTTCTTTTATTTGTACTAACATTTCAGGTACTTTATGCAATATTCAATAAAGATTCAACGCTCGAAATTCGGTAGAATAGGATAAGTTGAAAGAGTTTATAAAATTAATTTACATATGTTTTCAATTTATTCAATCAAGTCCTATAAAGGTGTATGCTAGCCTAGTGACCGTACACAAATACACCGTCATGGGAATGAGATAGAGAGAAAAATCAGAAGTGTAATTTTTTTGAACTAATTATATTATACTATAGGTATCATACTATACGAATAGCTACAAAAATTATTAAAATGGAAAATTATGTAATTAATGTTAATTGAACTAATCATACTTGACAATCTTGATCATATAGGACGATCAATTAAAATCATGATCTTAGCCACCAATCATAATTTAGGGAATATTTTGAAATACAAACTATATACTAATCATACTATAAGATAAGTATAATAATGTATGTTTAGTTAAATCTTATCTAAATTAATTATGTAATTAGGTATCAAATTTAAATTAATTAGTCCAATGAAATATTATGATACTATTAGATAAATTATACTATATGACCCAATCTTTCAAGGGGACAATAATTTATTATCGCCAATCATACGGGATGATAATCCAATTTAATTATACTAATCGCACTATATAATGATCATATTGTACTGGAAAATCAGTTCAAATACTTAAAACTATCATACAACACTTTATAATTTATACACTACTAGTAGGGATAACTTGTCCCAATAAAATTGTATGATCTGTGATCATATTGTACCATCATATATGATAGAATTGAGTTTTTAGATTTTATTGAAGCCCTCTATTTATGCTTCCTCATAAGACTTTGTATGGGTCTATTTTCATTAACTAAGTAATTTCTTCTATAGAGATCAGAAAGAGAGACTCTTGAGTTTGGGAGTGAAAGGGTGAAATTTGTGAGAAAGGGAGAATATTGTTGAGATAGTTGCTACTTAGTTCTTGGTTGTTGATATTATTGCAACTTATATATTTTTGTTGATTCCAAATATTATTGTTTTGATTATTATTTCTTTTAACATATTTTAGAAGAATTGTTTTTTCTGTTTGTGTGTACTAACATTTCAAGAAAAATCATAATTCGGACTGCTGAAGATTTCAAATCTGATCAATTTAGGGTTTACTGTAAATGAAGTCTGTATTTTTTATTTTTTTGAGTTTGAGAAAGTGTGATTGTAATTGAGTAATTGTGCACACATCAGGGGAGAGTTTAAAATCTATAATTTTTAAACTGATCATATTATATGATATTCTTTTGTATGGGATGATCCAATCAGTTATTTTCCCTTCGAGCAATCAAATGAATAGATAGGAGAATCATTTTAAGTTTGGATCATAATGTATGATATCACAATCGTATGTACGTCGTCCAGGGTACAAATTGGACAGGTCCCATTCCATCCGATGAACCTAAAAATTTTTTGAATGGTTCGTACCATATGATGTCATCATCATATGTATGTCGTATAGGGTATAAATTGGATGTGTCCCTTTCGACTAGATGAACCTAAAAACTTTCTGGACGATTCATACTGTATGATGTCTTCATCATACGTAAGCCATCTAGTGTATAAATTGGATGGATCCCTTTTCATCCTAACGAACATAAAATTTTTTGTTACTATTCATATCATATAATGTCGTCATCGTACGTATGTCAAAAAGGGTACAAAATTGTGGGGTTCTTCTTCATCCCGACAAAGTTGAAAATTTTTCTAATTGTTCATCCTGGATGAACTTGGTTCGTACCGGATGATCATCGTGTATGAAGATAGTTTATACCGATTCAAAACAGGTTCGTACACAATAGTTTTTGAATTGTTCATATGTACGAACATACGATTGTATTGTACGATCTTGTACACTCAAAATAAAAAAATTAGTTTTCTGGATGATTTTTTGTGTCTTTGATATAAAAGGTCCACTAAAATTGACGTGATAAAGTCTTATCTTTATGATTTTTCAAGGGCAATTGAAAGAGAGAGTGTGGGAGAGTGTTTGAGAGAGATTTCTTGCAAGTGTAGTGTGGAGGGTTCATAAGGTTACTCGAAGGTAAAGATCACTTTGTGATTTGAATCTGCATCTATCACTTGTATATCAATTAAGCATGCTCCTAGCATTAATCACATCAGGTTGAATGCATTTCAAGATCTCTAAACCCTAAAAATAAAAGCATTTCATAGGATGCAAAACCTTCAACTATTAGGGAATTTTTTAAGTAATAATAAATTCCTCCATTTTTTTTAATAAAAAATAAATGGACATGCTCAAACTCTTAATGGTAGATTCATTGAAGGAAACCAAAGCCAAGGGGTATTGATGTTAAATAGATTTCTAAATTATAAAAAGGTTCCATTCCACTCCGTTTTGATTAATGGTGTTAAAATGAGGCAGTGAGTTTGGTTTGGGTCTAACTTGGATTGACTTGAGCTTAAACGGGTTGACCTTAACCTGACCCGATTTCACAAATAAGTCAAGATTTTCAAATTATGACCTAGCTACCCCCACGTGGGTTACTTGGTTGACCCGACACGACCCACCAACCATCACTTTTTCAAAATTTTGGTTTAAACTTTAAATGGTGGGGCGCGTAAAAGGAATAAGAACATGGTGAATGTACGTGGTTAGGACGAGGCGGTCAGGCTTGCTTGGTGAGGAGGCTAACAGGTAAGGCGTGGTGGCCAGGCTGAAGTAGTGCCATGTGCGGGCATGTTGCATACAGGCGAAAGGTGGGTTAGCAAGTTAGAAGAGGCGGCAATGCTAAGGTTTGCCGCTACCGCTAATGCTAAGTTGAGCGTGTGCTAACGAACGAGATTGGGTGGAATCCATGGCACGGAACTGACAGAAGACTAGTAGACCTGGACTCGGGTCAACTTCGGCTTAATTTTGAGTTTTCGGGTCAACCCGAAACCGAACCAATTTTTAAAATGGGTCACATTATTAAACCCAAACCTTACCAATCTAACAAACAAATTGACTCAAAACTATTTTTTTGGGTCGTGTTTGGGTTGGGTTTTGGGTCGTGTCAAATATTTACACCCCTACTTTGGATGTGTTAAACTTTATTTAGTTCCAATATTCGACTTCTTAAATTTCCAATTTTTTTGTTTAAAAATAGTATTAATAACTCATAAATTTGTTACTTACATTAAGAAATATTTATACAAAAACTAAAAATATTTTTTTACATAATATGGTAGAGATCCATTGGTATTATATTTAGTAATGCTGGGTTATATATTAATTTGTTGATAATAATTATTTGTAAGCAGGTGTCCTATCCGGGTCACATCATGGGGATAAGATGAATGTGGTGGGAGAAGGAATTTATTTGATATATTTGAAAATATTGTTGAGAAAAAAAGGTTAGGAATGTTGAACAGGTGAAAATTATGCCTATTAAGGAGAAAAATATGGTAAACATGAAGATTAATCAACCATTAATATCTCCAAACTATTTTGGCCTGCCTTTCTGTATTTAGACCAAACCATCCTACTAGTATGTGCATTTTAGAGAGACTAATTACTATAGAAAAAGTTGTTGTAATATGCAAAAGTAGTTTAATTATTATTCTAAAATAAGGAAATAGATGCAAGCTTATTGGAATAATAAATTTGTGGAAGTTCGTTTCAGATCAGTAGGTCAAAATACATTCATGCAAACTTACGTACATAATCAAATTATATTCAAATATTGATCAATTCATATACTAACTTTTGGTCATCATAAATAGGTGGTTTAAATGTGATTCAATTACGATAAATGCAGTAATAATTGATAATAAGAAAATAAAAGGAAAGCATTTATAGATTTAACTACTATTTTTTATCAAAACGCAAGGGCAACTAAAAAAATTAAAAAAATAAAAGATAATCGATAAGATTTCAATTTTGGAATAAATAATTAACTCATTCAAAAAATAAATAATTATATAAAACAAATGAATTACGTTGATTGATCCTTTAAAAGGATGGTTTGCACTCTAGGTATATGTTTTTTAAAAAATAATTTGTAGATGCATTTGTTTTTCAAACTATTTAATAAGTAAAAGTGCTCTCTAAAACTAACTGTTCTCTTTTGTTAGAACATATCTGTGCAATTATTATAAAGAATGTTAGTGGGTAAGTTTTTGCAATAGAATAATAAAAATGCAAATGATTGTAAGAGATTGTAAATGAATCATATAAGGAAATGAATTAAATTACAATAAAAATGCAAATGACTTACATTGATTGATCATTTAAAAGTATGAATTAAAACATTTTGGATATTTTTGGCACTTACTCTAAATTTAATTCAAGAAAATTTCACCATTTCGTATTACTATGTATATGACTAAATGTAATATCTAAATTCAACACTTCAACATTTTGGATAAGAATTAATATATCATATACATTAAAGTTTTTTGATATCCTAAGTTATGAGAAATTGGACCATTTCATATTATTTTTAATATAAATAAATATATTATCTGAATTCATCAATTGAATAAATAAATAAATAAATATATATTGCCATTTGCTCTAAATTTTTTTATTTTTTAAATTTTTTATTTTTAATTTTTTTATTTATTATTTTTATTTTAATTATTAATTTTTTATGGAACAATAGCTTGATGGAACCTATTGGATCCACATTTACTAATGGACAATAGCTAGATCGTACTTGCAAAAATGATTATGAAAAATTTTGGACTAAAATGAGAGATAAAGAGGGATAGATTATGAGAGAAGCTCTATGAAATTTTCGCTTGAAAATATAGAGGTAAATATGAATAAGTTATTGTGTGTCCATAAACTTGCTCTCCTTGTCTTTATTTATACCTAGGTGTTGAGGCAATACTATATATGAAAAAGTATATTAAAAGGTAAAACTATGAATGATAGAATATGTCATAATAAAATACTTCCATGAAAGAAAGATATGATAATTATAGATATATTATATTCATAAAATATTTCCATTTATAAGATGAGCATATAGGTAACAATTAAATGGCCAAGTCAACATAGTCCCATCAAACTTAAAAATGAGCTTCACATCAAACCATATTGAACCGAGAAAAACCAGCAGCTCGACTAGTGAACTGGACGAGTTGGAAAAAATTGGTTGGTTCTATAAAAATTATTTTCATTTTAATTAAATTTTAAACAATATATTTTAGTTTATTAAATTCTTTTAAAATTTATTAAATATTTTTTATTAAATATAATGATTAACTAAATTATAATATATAAATGTTATCTATTATATCTTACATAATGTGTTTAATAAAAAGTGTGTACTTCACACAATATAAAAGGTTAAAGACAACTACCTCAAATTCCTCCTATGATGTGAGACTAATAAAGTTGCATGAGTACTATATGAATTAGAATGTGAATTTGGGCTTAGATGAGCTAAGAATTTTAGCTAATTGGGCAATAAATTTGGGCTAGTTGGGTTGCAAAATTTTTTGAAAATGATAGATAGTCATAGGATAGGTAAACTCATATTATATGTTTAGAACTTTTTTAATGGCATGACTAAGAGGAAAATTTTCCTTTCTTCTAGTGAAAAGAAGTCAAATTATGGGCCGAGTTTTGGATATATAAGATTCATTTGGGCTTCATCAAATTTGGTATAAGATATAATAAAGAATATGACCAAAGAAAGGAGAGGAGTAATATTAACATGATCTCCGATTTTGGGAATGATTGAAGTTTGAAGGACACTCTATATAATATGTGCATTTTTATATACTGATTTTACAAGTGGTTGGTGTTGATTTCCGTAGATTTTTTTATAGTTAGATTGACCATACTTTAATCAAAATCACCCTTAGAGGCCATTGATTGGGGTCGAGGCCCTTCTATTGAAAGATGGAGGTATTCGCTTTAATATTTCTTAGTAGTTTCTACTGGACATCGACACACATAATATTTTATTATGGGTGTAGTGGCACTAATCCTAAGATTTGAAAAGAATTTATATAGAATCTCAGAATTTAAAGGAAAAGCAAGAGTGAGGAGGAATTGCAAAGTAGTGGAGGCAAAGAGGTCATCACCTCATAGTTCAATGCATGTTGATTTAACATCTAGAGGGGGTGATACAAGCTTCCTTCTATTTATAGTACATAGCTTTATCCTTAGTAGATTGTAAATGTTTGTCGATAGGGTGACAAGAGGAAGAGCCTCCTTGGGCCATCAACCTTGCTTACTACCTTTGACCATTTGAACATGTAAGGTTATGAGAGTAAGAGTTTAGAAGAAAGAAAAGGAACTGAAGGATTGATTGAGTTGAGAAAAAGAAATCCCTCCAATTTATAGATTTTTAGTAATTGTATAGAATGTGTTAATATTGTATAATACAATACGATAAAGTTAAGTCATCTAGATGACTTGTCAGAAAAGTGGTAAATTCATACATTATGATCAATATCATATGGGATGATCTTAATGAATCGCATTCATCTTGAGGAGTCTTATGCACATTTTTTTACTAAATAGTTCATACAGTGCGAACATGCATTCATAAAGTATGAACTAAAAATATTATCATATAGATCAACTTGAATTCATCCAATGACTTTTGACAAGTGTATTGTACAATACAAAAAGGTGTTCATACAGTACGATTGCTAATAATTAAGCATATCAAGACCATTAATTTAATTGAGGGTAAAGATTTCTATAATGACCTACATATGTATATTACAAAGTAAATCAGACAGTATAATACGACCAAATTTTTGTTGTAAATCTTGAGCCAAGTATTGTAATATTTAAAATAATAAATATTATTCGATTCCTTACTATACTATCTCCTATTAATTACTATTATTGCACAGATTTTTTTTCTAGTGTACTAACATTTAAAGTTCACCATACACTTATAAGTTTGTTCAGCTCAAGATTAGGTAGATTAGTGTTAACTATGCCCTGAAATATATGTATTTTCAATTCTTATATATTTTTACTTTTTTAAGTCAAATGATGTATTTGGTGGATACTAAGCTTAGTGATCTTGAACATACACACTCGAGGGAGTGAGTTAGTGATAATATCATAAGTTGAAATTTTTAAACTAATCATATTGTACGATCCATATCATATTGTATAATCAACTAATAAGAAAATCATTAAAATGGCCATCTATTCTTTTTAATGTAAGTTAAACTAACCGTACTATACGATGAAGATCATATAGGATGATAGGTTAAAATCAAAATCCCAGCTGCCAATCACAATTTAGATAATATTTTGAAATTTAAATTTTATAGTAATTGTACTATATGATTTGTATCATACTATACAATGAAATTAATCTTATCTGAACTAATATTCTGATTAGGGAATGATTTTGGATTAATTGATCTAGATAGATCATACAACATGATTGGATCAATTGTATTGTATGACCTAATTCCTACATGGGATGATAATTTCTCATTGCCAATCATATGTGATAATAATCCAAGTAATTTTAACTAATTATTCTTGATGATAATCTAAATCATCATGGAGGATAAGCTAAATTCTTTGAACTGATTATACAACATCTAGCCCTTCGTATAATACTAACATGAGTACTTCTAACTAATCGTACTAAACAATCCACTATTATATTGTATAAGCATAGTCATAAAATTAAATTTTAGGGCTTTTAGTGAGGCCTTATATTTAATATCTCTCATTAGACTAGTTTTAAGTCTTTGGCTGCTAAGTGTTCTTGATAGGGTACTTTGAGAAGAAGATTTAGGAGGGTATTAAAAGTACAAGATGCGCCAAGAGGGAGGTGAATTAGAAAATTTTGAAATAAAGAAACAGTCCTAAATAGGAGTTCTAATTTTTTTTTAATTTATATAAAAAAATATAGCTTGAAATGGAAGCTAGTTTTAAAACATGATTGCAACATAAGTGGTAAAATTTTAAATCACACAACAAAGATTTAAAATACAATTTTCACCAAGCATTTATAGCAATTGTAAGATGTAAAAAGTAAGTAAAGTACAGTAAACAAAGAAAGCACACTAAAAGATTTATAGTGGTTCGGTCACTTTACCTACATCCACTCCTCAGAGTCCTCCACTCCATGAATTTCACTACACAAAATTAATTCTCCTTCTTCCCCCATAATAAGGTGAAGAAGCCTTTACACAAACTCACTTTCACCTTCCTCGGTGTGGCAAAGTACCAAATGCTATGTTGCCCTCCCGGTGACGGCATCAAACCTTCTCATTTTTCTCCCTTCTGGAGAAGGCAGAGTATCTTTGAGGACAGAGACCTTGAAGGCTCCCCCCTTAGAGAGATCCCACAAGATTTTCTACGGCCACATGAAGAACAAGTTTTGAGCAGGCTTAGAGAAGTCATGTGATCCCCTCACAAGCCTTCTCTTTTATAAACTTATCTTCTCCTTACTCTCACAAACCCAAAAATCTCATCAAGTAGCTCCCTTTCAGGAGTTCCCCTTTTTGTCACATTCCTCCTTGTTATTTCAAAAGAAAAAAGTATCAAGCTCCAAGAAAACCCTAGTTTTTTAATTCAGCTATTTTTATTCATATAGCACGATCTAAGATCATACAATATGACCAATTCAAAATAGCCTTCATCCTAGTATGAAGGAGTATAAATAGGAAATAATTCTGAACTATATCATATAGTACGATACAAATATCATCCTATATAATATGATATATTTCTTCTAGTTGTACAGGATGAACACTAGGATGACCAAAATTTCTCTTTGTTTATCTTCAGGTATGATCCAATTTATATAGTATGATCTATTCAAAGATTCAAGTCATTCGTTACGATGTATACATCATCTAGTATGATTACTTCAAAAATCAAGGGATCGTCTAGTATGATGTTCGGAATGATAAAAAATAACCTTGGTTTATCCTACGATATTAACCATATCATATAGTACAATCACTAATTAATAATTAATTTTTGATTTAATTGACTAATCATGGGGCTTAATTTCTATAAGTATTTAAATATTTATATTGTACAATTATATGTTATAGTACGATCAGTTCAAAATTTAAGATTTAAAAACATAAATTAATCTGGCAGCAAGGGTTTATAATTAAAAAATCATATAGTATGATCAATTCACAAAGAATAGTCGATGAGCCATAGTAGTTCATATAGTACGATTTAAAATAGCACAATATGATCTATAGAGAATAAAAAATTTTTCCTTTAAAAAAAACTACCCCCTCTGTGTGTGTGCATGGTTGGTCAATTTTTATGCACTTTTTATTGCCAGACTCAAGAAAAGAAAAATCTAAAAACTAAAAGAAAAATATAAAGTTACAGACTTCACATCCTATTGTACACAGTCCAGAGTCATCTGTTATCTTGAGCAATATGAGTAAAAGTTCATTAGGGACGTTAAGCCCTTAAAAACTAGCCCGAGACAAACCAAGAGGGGGGGGGGGTTGAATTGGTATTTTTCTAAAAAAAATTCTTTATGTAAAGAACTACAAAACTTAAAACAAAATCACCACAGAAATCAAAGTGCAAATATAAATAAACGCTGAAGCAAAATAAAGAAAGATCACACTAGATTTATAGTGGTTCGGTCAATCCTTGACATACGTCCACTCCTCAGAGGCACCCTCCAAGTATTGCACTAACTAAATGTATCTCCTTTAGCTCCCATAGCTAGGCGGAGAAGTCTTTACAACAGACTCTTTTTCACCAACCCCGGTGTGGCAGAGAACCGACTCCTTTTGCTTCCTTCTGAAGCGGTTAGAGAACCCAGACCTTTCGCTGAAGTAGACCTCCCAAGATCCACCCAAGGATTAAGGACTAAGAACGAAGACGACGACTTGGAAACTTGCTTGGAGCAACCTTTGTGAACCCTCTCACAAACTCCCCCTCACAAGTTCCTCTCTCTCTCTCTCTCTCTCTCTCTCTCTCCCAAGGCTCTCTCAGGTTAAGACATCAGCACTCAAGGTCTTATTACATGAGAAAATTCGGGTTCTTTAAATAGAATTTCAAGAACTGACATTATCGTTCAGGACGATAGGAATATCATCTTGGCCGATCAGTACAAAATAAGCTCAATCAGCCGGGACGGATCAGGATGATCAGAAGAAAATTGGTTACATTGTCCAGGACAATACAATATCATCCCGGACAATTAGTTCAAATTCAAGTACAATCATCCTGAGCATCGCCCTGAATAGATTCTGGCCGATGTCAATCGTCCAGTTCATCGTCCTGGCCGATTCTACGATCGGCCCGACCGATGTGATCATATCAATCAACCTTAATTGCTTTTTATAATCACTAGATTAATTTAGGCATAAATCTATTGTATCATTCATGACTATATGGAGATCATCCGGGCCAATAATTTAAAAAAAAAAAGAATACCTAAATTTATCATAGCGGCTAATTGTTTTTTATTTGAGCCTATCATCTCGGTCGATACACGTATCATCCAGGATGATTTGCTTAGTGATGGCTGCTTAACTAGGGCCCAAATTAGGGTTTTTATTTTTAGTTGAATCCTAGCTGATAGGAACATCGTCTAGGCCGAAGTACTTAAAATAGAAAAACTCAAAAAAACCCTCAAGTATGTTTGTGTAAGGTCACTTAGCATCAGAAAACACTTTTATAATTGACTCAAGAAAGGATAAAGTATAGACTTGACTCAACCTAAATCTACCTAATCTTAAGCTGGCTTGAATTGCATTCGATCGTGTGATCCTGAAAAATTAGTAGGCAAAGCAGTGGTAGAAAAACATGATTGTTAGCAATCATCAAAAGTCTAATCCATAATTTCAGATTCGTAAGAATCTCCCCCTTTTTGATGATGGCAAACATAAACAGAGAATTCCAAATAGTTATGACAGTAAATAGTTATGGCAGTTTAGTAAAAAAAATAGTTCACTAAGTTCCATAATTCAAAGTACAAGATACATCATACTACTCCCCCTTTTGACATCATAAAACGGAGGGAAACATAAATAAAAACATAATAGAAACTAAAACAAAGTATAAAAAAAAACAAACTACAGAAAACTAAAACTAAAACTAGAAGAGAAACAAAATAGAAAAACACAAAAAAAAATCAAAGAAACAAGGGCCCCTGATCATCAGACATAGGTGGTGGTGGTGGTGGCTGGTAGAAGGTGGAAAGCATGGCAAACTATGCCCCAAACCAGCCATGTCCTAGTTGTGCTGCTACTGCTGGTGTGCAACATAGGCATCAAACCAGGACACATCCTCAGCATGCTACTGCTGCTGGTGTACTACAAATGTGTCGAAGCAGGTCTCCAATTGATCAAATCTCTTCACCAACTGATCCAGCAGAGAGTGCTGGCAGAGACGAACAGGTTCAGGAACAGGAGAGGGAGCGGGAGCCTCCTCCTACTTTGCCCCCTAAGCTTCCCCATCTCCTAGGTGGAGATGAGTACTATTAAGGGCATTGAAGGAATTATTTGAGTAGAAAGGTTGCGGATGGTTGGGACAAGTAACATATTGAAGGTTGTATTTGGATTCTAGAACATATATATTGATGTATCCTAGAGGAAGATTTGACTTTCTTCTATGACTTGGATCTCGAATGGTAGTCAAATGCTCGATGTAGCAAAAGATAAGGTCTGTGGCATTGAATTCTCTATGGGCCAGAATGTAAAAGGTAGTAAGTGAAAAAAGTGGAGTGATGGGACTCGATCCCTAGCTTTTGGAATAATAGAAGTGCAAAGGACATGCTGGGTTGTCCTACCATCTTTGAGTAATGAGCTAGTCTCTCTAACATGAAAGTCTGTATTGGTGTGGAGAAGAAAGTGATTTGTAGTGGACCAGTCAAAGTCAGGATCTGAGACAAAGGTATGCAGTTTATCCCACTGGTGGACAGCTATAATAGTTCAGCACAATCCTGATATGTGATTTTGATTGGACGTCGATTCACATAAGAGGTGAGCTCAGTGTAGGAGAAATGAAAGTGGAGGTTTGTGTAAACTTGAAAAAGAAGTTCAGAATTAAAGGGGACTGCAGGGGTGAGAATAATTGAAAGAGAAGTATGAGCGAAAAGATCCAGTACCGGATAGGAGAGATAGGCTGGATTGATTGGGCGGGAGAGAGTAATGCCGCACTCTTTATAACGATGGTAGGCAGCCTGATCATCTGCCTCCCGAAAATGAGGGTATTGCGTGCCCCTGAGGAGCTGCCAGATATCAGACGAGCATGCTTTCCGCCAGCCATAAGAAAACAGGAAGTAAACAAGAGAGGATAAAAGTTTTGAAGTGAGAAACAATGGCTGGAAGGCTCTGAATTTAAAGGATCGGCCGGATCGTCTAGGCGTATCCAGAACAATCCAGTGCAATTATTATGAATAGGCCGTTTGATCAGAAAGGCGGTCCGATCGTCCGGGCCGATAAGATATCGGCCAGGACGACTAGACACAGATGATCGTCATGAGGAGTCAGACCAGACGACCGTTGAAAAAGTAGATCATCCAGGCCAATTAGGTTGATCGGCCAGGATGATGCTCAATAATGGATCATACTGGCCGAATTTAAATTGCTTTAAATCATGTGCCACGTGTATTATCCAGGACGAACAGTGGATCGGTCAGATGATTGTCCAAAAAGGGATCATCTCGGGAGAAATTATAGATTTTAAACGTGCGACACCTGTATCATCTAGGATGAACAGGTGTATCGGTCGGGATGATAACAAATAAATGCATCATCCATGATGAAAAATGATATCGGCCAGGACGATCAAGATGATTGTAGCATAGGTCGATCATATCGTCTAGGATGATAAACGATCGTCCAGAATGATTAGAGCAAAAAAGTCAGAATATTCAGCAGATGGAGTTTTTGAAGCACGGAAAGTTGATCGTCTAGGATGATATAAACATAGGCCAAGAAAAAAAATAACAATGATAAAACAACAAGAAAAAAATAACAATGATAAAACAAAAGTCAAAAAGTTTTTTTTTAATCAAAGCATGAACATGATATAGTCTCTATGTGATTGATTCTAAAAATTTGTAAGTTAATGAGTTAACAACTTCAAAAATCCAAAAAAATGTTAAAATATTTGATCATGTTAACCCTAAGCTCGGACTTCTTTTAGGGCAAAATCTTCTTTTGAAATCAAAAGGCCTAACTTAGAAAAACATTTGGATAAGAGAAAGAGATCTAATCAAGACTTAGTTTTAGAAAAATATCTTATCGAATAATATATCAAAGTAGTTTGTTACAATCGCAAAATTCAAAATCAAGTCTTTGAAAGTCTCAAGTGATACATGAAATCTTCTAAGTTTGAAGAGTTGGAGGGAAGGAAGATAGCTTGCTTTTTTATGGGCTCATTTTATGCCTCTTGTCCATTGATTGGTGCACTTTGCTTATCTTATAAGTTTCGATACACTTTGATATATTTTTTTAATTTGGCATCATTGCACATCTTTTATTTTTGGCATCATTGGCTACCTTTTTTTTTTTCTTTTTTATTTTATTTTTGCAAGCTAGATTCTTTTCCAAAAACTTTTAAATATTCTTAGTTGTGAGTATATCTTCCAGATATTAGAGAAGAAAAACTCACTCTCTAATACAGGGAAGAATAATTCACAAAACATAATTAAAAATCATTTGAGAGATGTATTGACATGATAACGAGAAATCTTGAAGTAACATAAAAACTTTGATTATTATAGTATAAGCAAGATTACTGTAGTAAGATAGAAAAGATCTCAATAGCAAAATCCAGTTATTAATTTGAGATAGACTTTTTGTTAGAAAAGAAATTTTTAGCACCAAAATAGGTTAGAGAAAGATACATAATCCACGGTATTTTTTACCCTTTAGTAGATTAGGAGATGTAAAACATTAACTACAGGTTTTCAAAATAAAAAATAAGGCATAAGATATCAATTCAGCGAGGATTTGAATAGGAAAAATAAAGCAAAGCATATGAAAAATAAAATATCAAAGACAAAATAAAAACTAACTAAATAAAAAATAACTAGCAAAAAAATCAGCAAATAAAACATCAGTAGAAATCAAGTTCACGCTGTAATGTCAATCACACTTAATCTGGTCCGTAAATTGCTGAAAGTGTCGAAGGCCAGTGGTTTAGTAAATATGTCAGCTAGTTGATTCTCAATCGCCACATGATGTAACTCAATGTCTCCCTTAGTCACATGGTCTCTAATAAAGTGATTCCTAGTGTCAATGTGCTTAGTCCTGTTGGTGAAATTTTGAATGCTGGTTTTGAAAAGCTTGATTTTCTTTGGAAATTTTGAAATTAAAGTTAAATTATAATTCTAAAATTGAATTGTCCCATTATAAAAAGTATATCACCTTAAAAGGTGAAAATAGAATTTCAGAATGGAATTCAGATTTAGATTTATGAATCTTATCTTGAATATTATGGCCAGATGTTAAAGAGAACTTCGTATGGCCCCGAAGGGGAAAAATGAGGTTCAACTAAATATGTGACTATGATAATCGAGGAGGGTGATCATTAAATTCATATCCTAGGCTTCATCAGCGAAAGATATATCTCCCCAAAGGGAGAAATATCATCTGATGATAATTCTTCGAATATGATGATCATAATCATTACTATTTTAATTTTCCCAAAGAAATAAATTTAAATTTTGAAAAAGATCAATTTTGAATATCAGGTATTTGTGGTTCAAAATCTCCTATGAGCGCAAGCCCTCGTATTTAATTACATCGTAGGGAGTATAAAGTCCCTGATGAAAACTCTCGATTGAAATAGTGACGCATTTTTATTTTAAAAATTTTCTAGGAGTGATATCCAAGATGTGAATTTGGAATTTCAATTAGGAGGATAAAATTTTGAACACTTATTTCCGGAGTCAACGAAGGAGAGGTAGGAGGTACCTAGAGATTCTGAAATAATTTAGAAGTACCCCAATCTAAGCTAAGTGTTAGGCTTTAAATTTTGGACTAAAATGAAATTTAGTTAGAGTTGAGCATTTTATTAGAAATTTGTGATTATATTTTTGAAGGTTGGGGTCTTATAATCAAAGATCTGCCCCAGATCCGAGATCTAAATTTTGACACTAGACCACATTCATTCAAACCTAACTAATGCAGTGCAAAATATGGACTTACCCCGGCCTGGATTAAGGAGCCAACTAACCAGGTAATCGATTTAAAATACATGAGTTTGGACTTTTATGAAAGAGTGGTAGGGGCATTTTATTTTTAAAGTTTTAGAGAGATGGGGCCGACATCTAGATATTTTCCTAATTGGCCCTTTGACTTATGTTGGATGTAACATGCTAAAAACTAATGCAATTAAAATTTTGACACTTTTAATTTATTTCTAATGTGATGCATGCTAGTTAACAACTTCAAATCAAATATACTTGAAATTTTAAAAATAGGCTTAGAAAACAATTTTTTAGAAGATCGGGCTTCCCCAGTTTCGGCACCTCGTCCTCATAGGTCAGACTATACAAACTCTTCCTGCAGGCGGGGAAGGAGAGAAGAAGTGCAAAAATATGCATGCAACCCCAGGGTCAATCCCCGGCTAATTCCCTAAATTCGTTATCTTTATATATTATTTAGACTCGCTAAAATTTTAAACTTTAAAATTATGAGTATAATACTTTCACATCCTTACGAGTCTTGCGTAATCAGGAGAAAGCAAAAGCCGCACACAAACGCCAGAAAACTAGAAAAAATAGGTATTTCTATATGCAATCATCTCAACACATCAAATATAAATGAATTAATTAATAAATATCTATAGGCAAAGTTGCATTGCTTATTACAAACCAGAGTATATAAAAAGTAAAGTGGTCGGGCACCACTAATAATAACTCGGATTCTAAACCTAGTAGAGATATTGAGATTCGTTAATAATGAATTAGGTTGTTAAACCTAAGCTTATGTCCTAGTGGATAACCAAGAGGGGGGTGAATTGGTATTTAAAAAGAAAAATGAACCCCCTTTTTAAACTTTGGAAATTAAAACTTATTTGTTAGTGAATTTTTTTTAGAAAAAGATTGTTCAACCACAAGTTGTAAATGATAAACAAAATAAAAAGCAGAAAAGTAAAGATCACCAAATTTATAGTGGTTCGGTCAAAACCAGACCTACATCCACTCCCCGGAGTCACCCTCGGAGTATTGTACTAATGCCACTAGTGACTCTCCTTTAGCACCCACAACAAGGCTGAGAATCCTTTACAAAAACACTTTCCACCACTACCAGGTGCGGCAGAGAACTGTCTTCCTTTAATACTTATCCCCAGTGTTGGCATAGAACCATCCGTCCTTTTACACTCTCCTAGTGTGGGTAGATAACCCTTCGTCCTTTCACACTCTCCTAGCATGGGCAGATAACCCTTTGTCCTTTCACACTCTCCTAGTATGGGTAGAGAACCCTTTGTCCTTTCACACTCTTCTAGTGTGGGCAGAGAACCCTTCATCCTTTCACACTCTCCTAGTGTGGGCAGAGAATCCTTCAACTACTCTCACTCTCCAAGTGTCGGTATAGAATCGAATCTCCATGAAAGATCTCCTCACAAGAAATCTAGAAGGAAGAAAGAAAAGAGTGAAATAATCCCAAATCACAAATAGAGATTCTTACTTTTGAACACCAAGCGAAGCCTTCGTGCTCCAGTGGTAGGAATCTTCCTTTGAATGCACTCTCACACTCTCTCCTTGGCTCTTCTTTCAATTAGCACGAAGATCAATGAGCAAAAAGATTGGGTGTCAGTAAAAATTGGACCTTATATAAGAGAGATAAGAGAAAACGTCCAAAACTGCAAATATTCAAGTCAATACGACATGGATCATCCCGTACAATCATAAATCGTCCTTGACAATTTTACTTAAAGTCTCAGAATTGAACCTTATGTATATTTGTACTAAATATGTTCGTACATGATCATTGTCCCGTACGAACTAGGTTTGTCCAGTACGATCGGTTATACCATAGGTCGGTTCCAAAATAACTACATGGATGTAACCAACTTTCGTAAGCCGGTTCACATCATCTTGGGACAAACAGGACTTCATTCGGACGAAATTTTACAGAGAGCAACTCATCCTGGCACGATAATGAACTTCGTCTGAATAAAATTTTTACAGAGAAGAATTCATCCTGGGACGATTTGGATTTCGTTTGGACGAAATTTTTATAGAGAAGAAATCATCCTAGGATGATTTGGATTTCGTCTGGACGAAGTATTTATAGAGCCCAAGTCGTCCTAGCACGATTATAGATTTCGTCTGAGTAAAATTTTTACAGTGCCTAACTCGTCCTGAGATGAAAATAATTTCACCTTCCTTGGGGCTAAGCTAATAGCCTCGTAGGACTGTGTTACCTAGTAGTAATCAGGGTTGATCAAATTAGTTTAGTTATTAAAATTAAAGGAAATATTAATATCAAATATTTTGATTTGTAATTGATTTTAAAAGGTTGGTTGAGAATTTTATTAACCAAATTATGAAATTCTGGAATTTTAATGAATTAACTAATTTTAGGAATTATTTGAGTGCGTTAACTAAAGGGTTAAAAGTTCAATTTTTGGATTACAGTTAATCTTAGAGTTTTTAAATTTTTAATGAATACTAGACCTCAATACGAGTTGTTAGACTATTAGCACACTCAATTCGGAGTTTTCTATGAAAAATTTATGAACTTTCAAAGTTTAGTCCTAGATTTGAACTATGGTTGACTGAATTGTTGACTTTTTATCTTTGACTAGATTTTGGTGGTTTGACATCTTTAGAAAATACTAGATTTTAATTAAAATCAGATGCAATTGAGTTTGGCTGATTTGGATTTTTTTGGAATTAATTATGAATATTTAAATTTGGTATATTTTTTTGGAATTATTTAATGGTTTAAATGGAGGTGATTTTAGAATTTTGATCCAAATCAATCCCTAACTTGGTGGAATCACCCCCCAAAGATCAGTAATGGCTTAAGGGGATGTTTCTAAGTGTTTGGAATTTTTTTTTGAAATCTTTAATTATTTTTAATTAATTAATTTAATTAATTATTGAATTTCATTTAAAATTAAATTAAGGTCAAATTAGAGGAACAATCAAAGGAATTTTATTTTTTATAGGTAAAGGGCTATTCTCTGGTCATTTTGAAATATTAATTACATTTTTTGGAGTTAATTTGGATTTATTATGTTTTTTTTTTTAATTTTTTGGGTCCTAAAAGGGCTGAAACTTGACATGCTTGATTTTCTATCCTAATGACCTCCAAATTCAATGAAATTTAAATTTGAGGTACCTGATGTCACTATGTTTGATATGGTCAATTTTCATCCCTATGGGATGTTTATATAATCCCTAATAAATGTTCTAAGTTTTCTAAACATTTCTTTAATTATTTTTCCTAGCTGTCTCTTCTATTCATATGGTCATGAAACTTAGTATGGCTAATCCTGTATACATTCATTCACATCACAAAAATTTCACAAAAAAATCCTAAGTGTCTAGAGAGTTATGAATTTTCAAAGTTTAGGGTCCAAAATGGACCCTATACCTTGAAAATTCATATCACAGAAAATTAAAGAGGATTTGATCCTAGAAAAATCACATAATATGTCTAAGATGCTCAAGAACATTCCACCAAAATTTAGGATTATTTTGATCCCTGGATTGTATGAAAATTAGAAAAATATAAATTTAAATAAAATCAATTTTCTTATAATCCAGAACTTAAAAGAGTTTGAAAATAATTTTAATAAATACTACATTAAAATATCTTTCCAACAAGCTTAAGAACGCCTAATTTGGTCGAAACTTCAATTTTCTATGAATTGTGAAAAATTTTGAGCATTTTTTGAATTATTTTTGACCAAATTTGGTTAAATCGGCTGTCGGCGCCAATGATTGGAGCATCAACGCAGCGCTGCCAAACAATGCCACATGGCAGGTCCTGAATGCACCACTTAACCATGTCGGATTTTGGATCTGACCGTTGGATCGACCGAGGGAGAGAACCAATGGCTCAGATCGATCCACGTCGCACCTATGGTCTAGACTGACCCGCGTTCGAATCCCAGGGAAGACGCACGTGGTAAGCCCAGATCTGGGCCGTCTGATCTTCGATCGGACAGTCCAGATCTTGTCTAGATCATTTTGACTAAAACAGTTTAAATGTTCATATCTTTCAAAATACTCAACAAAATTTAACGAAATATGAAATGTACCTTGAGGGCAATATAATCTTCCAACACCTGAAGTTTGGAGGCTTCATGTATTATAGATTTGCTGCAGTTTCAATTAAAAGTTTTAAAGAAAAGTTATGATATCTTATAATCCTGTGGACGGATTTTGATGCTGTTAGGCTTGTTGGGAAGCTCTCAATATCCTCTACAACTTTGCTAAAGGACCAAAGAACTTTTGATGGCTAGATCAAAAATTGTTATAGGAATATCATTTTCTCTCTTTCTCTCTGTCTCTCTTCTTAGTTTTTGGTTCCTAGCTCAAGCAAGCAAGCTCTCTAATGGCTGGAAGAAGCCTAGTTATAGAGGAGAAGGTTGTTCATGCCTTGGGAGACATTATGGGCTACTGGGATTAGTGTTTTTGGAAGGTAGGGGGTGAAGACAAAATCTTGAGTGAAGAGCGAGGTTCTCCCCATCCCCTCTCTTGATTACCACCTAAAATATGATAGAAGGAAGATATTAAGTGCTATCAAACATCCTCTCCAGCCATCAATCTTCATAGAACTTGAGTTATCAAGTGGGCTTGGCTGTACCAAGGTGATAAAGCAATTCATTAAGTAGGTTTGACCACTTTGACTAGTTAAAATGCCACATAGGTTGATGAGGTGACATGGAGAGTGTTTTGAGCTGCTGTTGGATGACTTAAGGGGGTTTAAACACTTAAAGGCTAGAGTTTGAGTGCATTTAAGGGAACTTCGAATATGCTTGACCAAGTCAAAATGGAATGACTTGGTCACTAAGTCAAACCCATGGTGACTTAATCCAAATTATTTCTATATTTTTAAATCAATCATTCAAGCGATTTGGAGAATTTAAAGGGCTTTATTTCGTCAAATGGGTTAGAATAACCCATTTAGACCCTTAAGGGATGATTGGGATAACTTAGGTTGACTGGGTCAACCAGGTGGGTCTAGTGTCTAGAGGTGAGTTCAATTAATTTGAAATGACATTTGTAGACCATTGGAAGTGGTTCCAAGGTCTAGGGAATTTAAATCAGTCAAAATGCTTATTTTTGACCCTTAAAGGTATGTTTGGTCAAACTAGGTTGACTTGGTCAACCGGGTTGACCCAGGGTCTGGGTTTGGGTCTAACAGGTTTGGTTTGATATTTGAAACTTGCTGGAAGTGGTCATAAGCAGTTTGAAGGTCATTTGGTTTGAAATCGATGTTTGAGCCCCTAAGGGGTATTTTGGTCTAAAAGGTTGAACTGGTCAACCAGGCTCAACCAGGGTAAGAACTTAAGCCCATTACACTCCTAATAATGATTAGGATGCAATGGAAGATGTTTGGGAGTTTGATTTCAAAAGGGGATGTTGAAGCCTAAAAGAAAACACTGAAATTACCCTTAAGGAGCATTTTGGTCGTTTTTACCCCTGATCAATTAGGGGTCAAAATGGGTCCACCAAAATGCACTTTACTGCTCAATAGGTCAGGATCAAAGGTCTGGAAGTGATTAGAGGCTTTGGAGAAAGCTCTAAGGTCAAAATCTTCTAGGTGAAAGGTCTAGTGACATGGATTGTAAATATTTGAAGGTCCTTGAATGTTGGATATGATTCATAGAAATGCATATGGCACTAGTGTTGTCACAAAGAACAGAGATGGTGCTTACAAGTAATCTTAAATCCAGTACTTGCTGTTTTAACTAAAGGACTTGGGCCACACAACTTTCTAAAGCAATGTGCTCCACTTCAGCAGTGGAAAGAACAATAGAGTTTTAATTTCTACTAGACTAGGAGACTAAAGACTGTCCTATGAATTAACAAGTTTTGGAAGTGCTTTTCCTATCCAGTTTACATCCTACAAAATAAGAATCAAAATATCCAATAATCTCAAATAAAGTGTTGTGTCTAAGGTACCAGATTCCTAAGTTTTGGGTCCCTAAAACGTATCTGAGAAATTCTCTTAACTACAGTCAGGTGGGATTCCGTAGGGTCAGCTTGAAATCTAGCATAAAGATAAACACTAAACATTATATCAGGTCGGCTAGCAGTCAGGTAAAGTAAAGATCCTATCATCCCCATGTACTTCTTTTGATCAATTAATTTTCCATTTGGGTCCTTATCTAATTGAATTCCTGAGGTTATGGGAGTATTAATTGGCTTGTCTTTGTCCATTTCATATTTCTTCAAGATGTCCTTTATGTACTTTGTTTGGCTCAAAAAAGTTTCATCATTTAATTGTCTAATGCTAAACCCCAAAAATTAGGACAATTCTCCCATCATACTCTTCTCAAACTCCTTACTCATTATTTTAGAAAAATTATCACATAGCCGTTTATCAGAAGATCCAAAAATTATATCATCGACATAGATCTTAATAATGAGTAAATCAACTCCTACTTTCCTCAGGAGAAGCGTGGTGTCTACACTCCCCTTAACAAACTTCCTTTCTAGTAAGAATGTTCTAAGCCTCTCATACTAATCTCTGGGTGCCTGCTTTAATCCATATAAGGCCTTTTTTAATTTGAAAACATGATTTAGAAATTGAGAACTCTGGGGGTTGTTCTACAAATACATCCTCTTTTATTTCCCCATTTAAAAAGGCAGTCTTAACGTCCATTTGGAAAAGCTTAAATCCCTTATAACAGGCAAAAGCTAATAGCACTCTAATGGCTTCCAATCTAGCTACAGGGGCAAAAGTCTCGTCAAAATCTATCCCTTCTATTTGGTTATACTCCTTAGCCACTAATCTTTCCTTATTCTTAACCAACACTCCAGAATCATTCACCTTATTCTTAAATACCCACTTAGTTCCAACTACACTTTGTCCCCTAGGTCTTTCTACAAGCTCCCAAACATCATTTCTAACAAACTGGTTCAACTCCTCCTGCATGGCTAAGATCCAAAACTCATCAGTAAGGACTTGGTTTATGTTTGTGGGTTCAGTCATTGAGATAAAGGCATAATGGTTCACTTCCTTCCTAAGTCCATGTCTAGTCCTAACTCCATCAGAAGTGTCTCCTAAAATAATATCTTTAGGGTGACTCGAAGAGTATCTCCAATCTCTAGGCAAAGTGTGTGAAGGTTCAACCCTTTCCTCCAGATCTACATTTTCTACTCCTTGGGTAACCTCTCCTACTCCTTTAGTGTTCTAGTGCTCTACCCCCTTCTCCAAGTTTTCTAATCCAGTGGCAATCTCTCAATCATCATCATCCTCAACTCTAGGCTTTCTGGGATCAGACTCATCAAACACTATATGTGTAGCCTCTTCAACCACCAAAGTTTTCTTATTAAACACCCTAAAAGACTTCCCAACACTAAAATATCATAAGAACACTCCTTTATCAGATTTTGGGTAAAATTTTTCTAAGTGAGACTTCCCATTATTATGACTAAAAACCTTACAACCAAAGACATAAAGGTGGAAAAGATTAGGTTTCCCACCCTTAAGGATCTCATAGGGTGTCTTATCTATTTTTGCTCTAACATTCACCCTATTCAACACATAAGAAGCTGTGTTAACTGCTTCAGTCCAAAAGTATTTTGGAAGTGAATACTCAGCAAGCATGGCTCTGGAGGCTTTCACTAAGGTCTGATTCTTTCTTTCAGCTACCCCGTTCTACTGAGGGGTCCTAGGAGCTGAGAAGTTGTGGCTAATCCCTTTGTCCTCATAAAAATCTCCAAACCTCTCATTTTTAAACTCTCCCCCATGGTCACTATAAATGGTCAAGATCTTAAAACCAAGATTTTGAAAGTTCTCAGATGACACTAGAGAGTGCTCTGAAAACACTTGAAAGTTCGTTAGGGATGTTAAGCCATTATGAACTGGCCCAAGCTAATTAAACGATAGAGGTGAATTGGAAGAGAAGAAACTTTAAACAAAAACTCAAACTAAAACCAAGATTACCACATAGAAAATAAAGTGCAGAAATTAAATGCGGAAGTAATAAAGAAAGAACACACTGGATTTATAGTGGTTCGGTCAAACCTTGACCTACGTCCACTCCTTGGAGGCACCCTCCAAGTATTGCACAAAAACAAGTGTCTCTCCTTTTTTCCCCACAGCTAGGCGGAGAAGCCCTTACAAAATCACTTCCACCTTCCCCGGTGCGGCGGAGTCGTCGGGTCCTTTGACACCAAAGAGATCTTCTTCTTTGGTAAACTTACCTCAAGACAAGCCTTGAATCCGATGGTACTAAGGTGCGAGTTCGCCGGAGCAACCGTGTGGATCCCCCACCACACTCCCTTGAGTTCCTCCCCCTCACAGGATCTTCTCCCTCTCAAACTCCACCCTTTCCTCTCTCCCTTTCAAGGTCTCTCTTTAAGTTTCCCCCACAAGAATAAAGCTACTATGGCTGCCAAAGACACTTACAAAGTGTCATGCCAAGCTTAAATAGAAGCTCTCAAAATGAGCTCATTAATGCAAGTTACCGACATTATCGTCCAGGACGATAGGTAAATCATCCTGGCTGATTAGTACAAATTCAGCTCATCAGCCTGGTACAATTTGGGACGATCAGAAGAAAATTGGTTACATCGTCCTGGCCGATATCACGATCGTCCAGGCCGATTAGTTTCAAATCGATTTCAATTGTCCTGATCATCGCACTGAATACAAGCTGTTCGATGTAGATCATCCAGGCCATCATCCTGGCCGATCATGCGATCGTCCAGGATGATGTAATCATATCAATCAACCATTAATGCTTTCCAAAGATACCAGATCAATTTAGGCATGATTGAGTTAGATCGTCCTGGAAGACAATAATATCGTCCTGGCCGATTTCCTAAAACAAAGAATTCCTAAACTGATTATAGCAGTTGATTCTTTCTAAATTGAAATTATTGTCCAGGACGATCTGTTGACGGCTGCCTTAATGAGGATGCCCTAATTAGGGTTTCTGATTTTGGACATATCATCTAGGACGATATAAATATCATCCCGGCTGATATTACCAAAAATAAAAATCTTATAGGGAACAACAGGAGATCTTCCAATTTACAATCCAACAGGTCCCACACCAAATACGACAGACTCAAGAAAGAAAAAAGATTACAAACTGACTCATACCTAGTCTACCCAATCTTGAGCTGATTCCAAATCGCAGTCCGATCGTGTGAACCTAAAACGTTAGCACATAAGGCAATCGTAGAGAAATAAGGAATATTTTCTATCATCAAAATCATAAACAATAGATCCATAACAGATTTTTCTGAATCCAAGTAAATAAAACTTTAAACTCATCAAATGACTCATTTTTATGTGACATAAATCTAATCCAAGTAAACCTCGAGTGTCATCGACAATCACAAAACCATAGACTTTCTCTCCCAAACTGTCAGTGCTAACGGGTCCAAACAAATCCATGTGAAGGACTTCTAAAGGTCTAGAGGTGTTTATGTCCTTAATGGAGTGAAAAGTGAAGTGGATTTGCTTTCCTAATTGGCAGGCATCACAAAAGTGGTCTTTTAAAAACTTAAGCTTGGGGACACCTCTAACTAGGTCTTTTTGGGTCACTTTCCTAAGGGTTTTCATACTGGCATGACATAATCTCCTGTGCCACAACCATGAATCATTAAAAGTAATTTTTAAGCAAAATGAAGCAGCACATTCAATGTTATTTAAATCAAACATGTACACATTGTTGATCCGCTCTCCTTGCAAAATAATGTTATTATTTAAGCTCATAAAACTTGAATTTGCCAAAAATTTTATGATGAAGCCCTTGTCGCAAAGCTAATTGATGCTGAGTAAGCTGTGTTTCAGTCCATTTATAAGAAAAATATTTTCAATCAGAAGATTCTTGGAATTACCAATTAAACCTGTTCCTACAACCTTCCTAGTGGTGTTGCCTCCAAGAGTCACCTTGCCTCCTATCCTGGTCTCCAGCACTATGAATTGATTGGTATCACCAGTAATATGTCAAGAGCATCCGTTGTCCATGTACCATAAGCTCTCACGAGGCCTTTTGTGAGAGCTTGCCTGTAAAACTATCAATTGTCAGATTTAGGAATCCAAACATGTTTGGGTTCCTTCTCATGGAAAGTAGAATAGAATGCATGATGTGGATCATGTAACTTTGGTCTCCAAACCCAATGTGGGCTATGATGAAGGTGCAAGTGTGTGCTATGTGTCACAGCATGTCACATGAAAAACATCTAACTCCAGGAAAGTTGCACTAATCTACTCTTATAGTGATGCTTTTTATGCGGTGTATGGAATGAAGATTTTTTATTTTCAAAGGTTTTTAAATTTTATAATTGTTTATATTCTTTTTCTAACTCAGAATGAGACAATTTTAAAGAATCATGAGAATCAGATAACTGAGCATGCATTTTGTTTAATGCATCAAAGTAATCAAGTAAAACAATGTGATTTGAATTAATTGTTGAATGATCTTTGAGAAGATTTTCATGCTCTTTTTGTAAATTAAAAAATTTCAATTTTAGGCTAGCATGAGTTTTCTTAAGTTTCCTATATGATGCATGTATTTTTTCAAAAACTTTAAGGAGTTGATCACTTTGACCAAGATTATTGTCCGCCATGAAAGACAAGTTTGTTGTCTCTTCCTCAGGTTCAGTTTTAGAGGAATCTGATGCAGAATCTGCCTCGAACACCTTTTGGAATCACTTCTTACTCTTATCCTTTTTGAGGTTTTGTTTATCCTCACCCTTCTCCTTACTTGGGTGTGCCTTAAGCGTAGGACAATCAGCTTTAACGTGCCTAGGCCTTCTGCATTCAAAGCGAATTATTTCATTAGAATTCTTAAAATTTTTGTTACTCTTGCCTTTATTCCACTTTTGATGATTATTATGCTTATTTCTTAGAAAGCTCTTAAATTGCCTTCTGATTAAAGCAACATCATCACTTTTAGACCCGAAAGAATCAGTGTCCGAATCATTCGCCCTAAGTGCCACCGTTTTCTCATTCTTTCTTTCACCTGCATCAAGATTTCTTTGGTTCACCCCTTTCTTGTAAGCAATGAGTAAACCAAGTAAGTTATCGATCGAATATATATTTAAATTTTTAGATTCAGATATTATAGTAATTTTTGCATCAAAGGAGCAAGGCAAACATCTTAAAATTTTATTTACTTTTTCATAGTTAGAAATTTCTCTTCCTAATGCATGCAATGAAGTAACAATCTGAGTAAATCTTGTATACATTTTAGAAATTGATTCAGAAGGTTTCATACGAAAAAGTTAGTAATCATACAAGAGAATATTCAAATGGGATTGCTTGACTTCATTAGTACCTTCATAGTTGATACACAAGTTATCCCAAATTCCTTTACCATTAGTGCAAGTGGAAACACGCATTTAATCTTTCGATTTCAAAGCACAGAAAAAATAGTTCAAACATTTTGCATTTAATTGTGCAAAATCCCTATCATCTAGAGTCCATTCAGTAAAATGAAGTGGAGCATTAATGCCATTCAATTTTCTAGGTGGAGGTGTATAACCATCCTTAACAAGCATCCACATGTGATAATCAATTTAATATAAAAACATAGACATACGAGTTTTCCAAAAATCAAAAGGGATATTATCAAACAAAAGTGGTCGGGTAGTAGAATACCCTTCCGCAGTATTATAATTTTCATTGTTAGCCATGGATCAAAAATTCAAAAAGTTTTCAAACTTAATTTTTATAAATCTTTCTCTAATACCATTTGAAAGTTCATTTGGGAGGTTAAGCCCTTAAGAACTAGCCCGAGGCTAACCAAGAGAGGGGTGGGGGGGGGGGGGAATTGGTATTTAAAAATAAAATTCTTTATGTAAAGAACTACAAAACTTAAAACCAAATCACCACAGAAATCAAAGTGCAAATATAAATTAATGTAGAAGAAAAACAAAGAAAGATCACAACGGATTTATAGTGATTCGGTCAATCCTTGACCTACGTCCATTCCTCAGAGGCACCCTCCGAGTATTTTACTAATTAAGTGTCTCTCGTTTAGCTCCCACAGCTAGGAAGAGAAGCCTTTACAATAGACTCCTTTTCACCAACCCTGATGCGGTAGAGGACCGACTCCTTCTTCCTCCTGAAGCGAGCAGAGAACCCAAACTTTTTGTTGAAGTAGACCTCCCAAGAACCTCCCAAGGATGAAGAAAAAAGAACGGAGATGATGACTTGGAACCTTGCTTGGAGAAACCTTTATGAACCCTCTCACAAACTCCCCCTCACAAGTTCCTCTCTCTCCCTCTCCCTCTCCCAAGGCTCTCTTAGGTTAAGACAACAACACTCAAGGTCCTATTGCATGAGAAACTCTGGGTCTTTTAAATAGAATTTCAAGAACCAACATTATCGTCCTGGTCGATCAGTACAAAATAAGCTCAATCAGCTGGGACAAATAAGGAGGATCAAAAGAAAATTGGTTATATCGACCAGGTCAATACAATATCATCCTAGACGATTAGTTCAAATTTGAGTACAATTATCCTGAGCATCGCCCTGAATAGATTCTGGTCGATGTCAATCATCTAGTCCATCAACCTGGCCAATTCTGCGATTGGCTCGACCAATGTGATCATATCAATCAGCCTTAATTGCTATCTATAATTGTTAGATTAATTTAGGCATAATTATGCTGTATCATCCAGGATGATATGGAGATCATCCGAGCCATTAATTTAAAATAAAGAATACCTAAATTGATCATGGTGACTAATTCTTTCTGATTTGAGCCTATCATCCTAGCCGATACAAGTATCATCAAGGATGATTTGCTTAATGATGGCTGCTTAACCAGGATGCCATAATTAGGGTATCTATTTTCAGTTAAATCATCATGGCCGATAGGAACATCGTCCAGGTCAATGTACTCAAAATAAAAAAACTCAGAAAACCTCTCAAGTGTGTGTGTGAAAGGTTACTTAGCATCAGGAATCACTTTTATAATTGACTCAAGAAAGGAAAAAAATACAGACTTTACTCAACCTAAATCTACCCGATCTTGAGCTGGCTTGAGTTACATTCGATCATGTGATCATAAAAAATTAGTAGGCAAAGCAGTCGTAGAAAAACATGAATGCTTGTTATCATCAAAAGTATAATTCATAATCTCGAATTCACAATAATGTGATCTCCCTAAAATGTTAGTACTCACAGACAAGGGCAACATTCAAAATATTTAATAAATAATAAGATAATTCAATCAATATTATTTGTCATAATTAAAATCTCAGGCTAGGGGACATGGACTATAATAGTCTCCCCCTTGTTGATACTTGTTAAATATGAATTAGGTGGTTAGATCTAAGCTTATGTCCAAACGGCTAATCAAGAGGGGGAGGGGGGTGAATTAGTAATTTAAAATTTTCCTTTTTATAATTTTAAACCGATTCAAACTTTTTAATGAAATTTTTTTAAAAGATTTTTCAACCATAAATCAAATAGAAACAATAAAGTAAAAAACATTGAAAAAATAAAAATACATAAGATTTATAGTGGTTCGGTTAAACAGGACCTACATCCACTTCCTGAAGTCTTCCACTTCAGGTATTGCACTATTACCACTTAGTGTCTCTCCTTTTTCCGCCACAGCAAGGCAAAGAATCCTTTACAAAAACTCTCTTCCACCACTACCCGGTGCGGTAAAGAACTGTTGTCCTTTTACACCTTCCAAGTGTAGGCAGATTACCTCCCGCTGTTCACACACTCTCCAAGTGTAGGTAGAGAACCTTCCCGCTGTTCACACTCTCCAAGTGAGAACCCTACGTCCTTTCACACTTCTCCAAGTGTAGGCAGAGAACCCTCCAACTGTTTGCACTCTTTGAGTGCCGGTAGAGAATCGGATCTCCTTGATAAGATCTTCTTATGAGAAATCAGGAAGGATAAGAGGAAAGAGTAAAGTAATCACAATTCACAAATGAAGATCCTTACCATTGAGTACCAAGTAAACCCTTCACGCTCTAGTAGTAAGAAATCTCTTTCAAACACTCTCTCCTTCAATCTCTCTTTAGTTTGCACAAAGACTAGTGGACAAAATGATTACAAGACAGTTTTAAGTGGACCTTTTATAAGAAAGAAACGAAAAACCATCCAAAAATTGTGATTTTTCAAATATGTACGTACTTGATCATCCCGTACGATTTAAATTCGTATATATAAACAATGTAAAAACTATTACATATGAATTCCATATGTATTGGTACGAAATGACTTTGTACCCGATCATCATCCCGTATGAACATAGTTCATCCAGTACGAATGGTTATTTCCAAGCTTTGTTGAAACAAAACTACAGGATGGTCCATATATTCATGGAACAGAGAATATAGTCTGGGGACGAATGTACAAGTTCGTTTGGATGAACAGTACGAAGCATGAGTCCAGAGAATATCATCCGGGGATGAACAGGGTAAAATCGTTTGGACGATTAGTTTAAGTTATGGGTCCAAGGGACATTATCTTGGGATGAAATGGGAAAAATTGTCTGGGCAAACTGTTTAAGTTGAGAATATAGAAAAAATCTTCCAGGGAAGAATGTGACAGTTTGTCTAGAATAACAATGCAAATGAGAAATCAAAGAACATCATCTAGGGATGAATGAAACACTTCGTCTAGATGAATAGTACAAATGAGAAATCGAAGAACATTGTCTAGGGATGAATGGGACAATTCGTCTGGACGATCAAGACTTAGAAAAAAATTTTCACTTCCTATTCATTCCATTGCTCTCCGAGGGGTATAACTGACCTAATCATCTCGTACAAACTTGGTTCGTCCTGTATGATCAGTATAAGAAATTTTGACTTTTAAAGATCTCCCTCAGTGTATGTGTGCTAAGTTACTCAATTACATTTACACTCTCTCTGACTCAAAGATGAACAAAATACATACTCCAAATTATAAAATATTATAATCAGATCTTTATTTGAAGTCTTCAATAATAATGAGTATGATTTCCCTGAAATGTTAGCACACACAAGAGTCAAAAATATTTCTTCTAAAATGTGTTAGGAGAAATTACTAATTAATACAATAATATTTGAAATCATCAAAATAATAAGTTGTAAGAATATAAAACATGCAAAAGCTAAGTAGCAACTCTCTTAACAATCTCCCCCTTTTTTATGATGGCAAAATAATTATTGTTTATATAATTTTCAAATTCCTAAGTATCTCCTAAACTCCCTCTGAATTAATAAGAATTTAAGAATAAGGGGCATTTGAATCGTAAAAAAAATTTGTTTTAAAAATTTTAACACACAATCACTTGAATACGAAGCACAATAAACATTAAAAAGACTCAGAGACGACAATTACGAATAAATAAAACAAAAATACAATGATAAAATAATGATATAATAACAAAAAATGATAAAACAATGATACAGCGATAAAATAAATGCAACAAATAAATGGAATAATGATAGTTACGAACAATATTTTCTCCTCCTTTTAGACAACAGCAAAAAGAGAAGAAGAAAGAGAACAAATACAGAAATGTTAGAAGTCATATGAAAAGCCTTTGATAATTGATCGTAGATAGAAATTGAGATATATTTTCAAATAAAATTAAAAATCATTAGAGAAATTAAAGGATTCATATGATTTAAGAAGAGATGTAACATAGATATAAAAAGAATTATCAAAATCATGAATTAATTTAGACAATGAGATAAATAAAATCATTGCAAAGTAAATGAATGTAAAATTTTTATATTTCTCATTTCAATACCAGATAAAATCTTACATAAGATTAATTTGAATTGAAAGATTGAAAGATTAAGGATAGAATTTATTAGAAAAAATACGACTTGTGGCGCTTTGCACAACTTTTCAATATTTGTGGCACATTTTGTGCATCTTTTTACTTGTGAGCTTATTTTATACGTCTTTTTCAAATTGCGAACTATTGTGCATTCGTTTGATTTTTGTACATTTATATATTTTTAAGTGTATTCTTAATCTTTTCAAATTCAATAATATAAAATCTCAAATTTCTTTAAGTACAATAATATTTATATTGATAAGAGAAAATCAAAATAAGAAAATATTATAGTTGCAATAATAAAATAATAAATTATATTAGCTAACAAGAGACTGAGATTGACATTTTTAACTAGATCAAGATATAATCAGAATTTAAATTTTTAAAAATTAGATTTTTTTAATGAATTCAATTTTGTGTTGCAATTCAAGATATAGAATTTATAAGATCAAATATTTTAAGGATGATCATACCGACTAACACACATTTAAAAAAAAAATAAAAAGCAAGACAAAATAACTTTTATAGATATCATGATAAAGGATATTACATCGAAAATGATTGATATCAATAAACACATTTTTTAAAACACAAAATAAAATCTAATAACACAATACATCACAATGAAAAGCTAACATCACATCACAAATGGCAAAAAGAAATAGGAAGGAAGTACAATCATCATTCTGAAGGGCCCTGATCTGGAGGTGGCTGAGCAGGGTTGAAGATGTTGAAATTGCTACTCATCATAGCCACATTTGAGTTGATTGAATCAAACTGACTTCTAAACCAATCCATAACCTGCTGATGTTGATAGTCCTGCTGCTGAAGATGAGTTTTTATTTGATCAAATTGTTGATCAAAATGACTCTCAAGCCAATCAAATTGCTGGACCATATCCTAAAAATTTAGTCTACCAGTAGGTGCAAGTGGATGTCCTCCTCTTTCCTCCTCTAAGTCACTACTAATAGGTTGATAATCTTTATTAAAGATGGCTTGAAATGATCCATCATTGTAGTAGAGAGGCACCTCTAGATTTTGAACTTGATGGATTAGGTCATATTTCTTCTCCAAAATATAAGTCACAAGATGTCCTAAGGCTATATTTTTCTTTCTCTTATGGGAAATATGTCCAATCTCGGAAAGCCAATACATGCAATCAATGATAAGTTGGGCTTCATCTACTGGTTAGCTAGTTAAAATCAAATAAGTCTTTATAGAAAGAATAGGTGTGATATTTACTTAATCACCAGCTTTAGGAATAATGGAAGTATGAAGAATATGCTGGATGATACGGGCATTCATGTTAAGAGTGGCTACCTTAGGAAAATGGCCTACTTCTCTATATCCTCTAATGACTTGTTTTATTGCTGTCCAGTTAAAGTTGGTCGAAGAAGTCAAAGTGTTGGCTCTAATCCCTTGAGTCCTTATGTTCAAAAATATTCCTAAATCTTCTTTAGTGATCTCCACTTTCTTCTTAAAAACATACGACTTAATCACAGTTTGATCACAGTTAAAGGACATATTGGCAAGAAAGTAGTGGAAGGTCTCCTTATTATATAGGTGGATAAGAGTCTCAATAAGACAAAATTTGGTAGAAGCGAAAAGGTCCCTTACCTTGAAATTGAGTTGATCCTGGAGAAAGTTTCTAGAGGGAGTGATTTTGGCATATGTGAATCTAGTAAAGTACTCCTCATTTTCTTTTGACAAAAAGTTTTCTCTAGAATTTGCAGAAGAAGGACCTTTGGTCAGTTCCTTTTGCCTGATTCTCTTGCTTGAACTAGCCATGAATAAGATCTAGGATAATAGAAGATTCAAATGATTTTTTGAGGAGATAAAATTTGAGTTCAAAACCTTTCAATTTTAAAGAGAAAATGAGCTTTCGTACGAACAAAAATAATTTCGTCCCTTACGAATTTAAGTTTATACGTACGAAAATTATTTCATATGGTCAAATGAATGGGTAAAAAAAAAGGCTTTTCATAATCATGCAAGTTACGAGGCATCCTTTCGTACAGACTTTTGACCAAACGATCGTACAAACAAACAGGTATTCGTCTGGGACATTCAGTTATTTAAGATCATTTTTATGACGGTTTGAAATGTCCCATACATTGAATCGCCACATATTCATATGTACGAACTGAGCATTCGTACATACAATTATAATTAAAGAAACTGATCTTATCCATATAACCATCTACATGTGTACATACGATTAAATACACATCGTCTGCACGATCATGATGATCGTACAGATGAATGGTGATACGAAAACTTAAAAAATGTATGCAAAACTTTCAAATTAACAGTTAATACACTACACGATTCATCCTGTACAAAATTAATTTCTTACTAACGATTTTCACACAAATTTTCAAAACAGTTCAAAAATTTGAATTTTGATATGAAAAACAAAAACACATAAACAAGAAAAATAAAAAAACAAAATACGAATAAAGATAGAACACAAATACAAAATCACAAACATAAAAACACACTTATAAAAATACCTATCAATGTTGCAGAGATTTGTATTTAAGCATTCAAATCAATCACACCAAGCCTTGTTCTTAATATACTAAAAGTATCAAAAGCTAATGATTTTGTAAAAATGTATGCAAGTTAATTTTCTATTGTAACATGAATGAGTTCAATTTCTCCTTTGGATACATGATCCATTATGAAATGATGCCTGAGGTCTATATGTTTGGTTCTTGAATGTTGAATAGGAATTTTAGAAATGCAAGTTACACTAGTGTTATCACAATAAATGGGAATAGTGCCTATTGTTAATCCTAAATCAATCAACTATTACTTTAACCAAAGTGCTTTTGCCACACAACTTCCTAATGCAATATATTCAGCTTCATCAATAGATAGGGCTACTGAATTTTATTTTCTACTCAACCAAAGGACTAAAGAAATTCCAATAAATTGATAAGGTTTAAAAGTGCTTTTTCTATCAACCAACCCTATAACCTGTAAAGTCAGAATCTGAATAACCAATTATTTCAAATGAAGAGCTAAACTTAGTATACCAAATTCCTAAGTTTTGAGTTCCCAACAAATACCTCAAAATCCTTTTTACTGATGTCAAATGTGATTCTTTTGGATCTAATTGAAATATAGCACATAAACAAACACTAAACATGATATCAGGTCAGCTAGTTGTCAAGTAACGGAAAGAGCCAATTACCCCTCTAAATTTCTTTCGATCAACATATTTTTCGTAGGATCCTCATCCAACTGAACTGAGGAACTCATAAGAGTATTAACAGGTTTAGCATTATCCATTTCATACTTATTGAGGATGTCCTCAATATATTTAGATTGACTAAGAAATGTAACCTCCTCAATTTACTTATTACTAAAGCCTAAAAAGTAACTCAAATCTCCCATTAAACTCATTTCTAATTCACTACTCATTATTTTTGAAAAATTATTATAAAGATTTTATTTGTAGATCCAAAGATGATATCATCAACATAAATTTATATAATGAGTATATCCTCTTCCAATTTCTTCAAAAAAAGAGTTATGTCCATATTCCCTTTTTTAAAAGATTTATCAAGTTGGAAGCTGCTCAACGTCTAAGACCAAGCCCTTTGTGCTTGTTTCAATCCATATAATGCCTTTTTCAATTTGAAAATAAGATTTGAGTGTTTTGAATTTTCAAAGCTTAGATGTTATCCTACAAAAACATTCTCTTGAATTACCCCATTTAAAAAGGTACTTTTAACATCCATTTGATACAATTTAAATCCTTTATAACAAGCAAAGGCTAATAAAATCCTAATTTGTTCAATTCTAGCTATAGGGGCAAAAGTCTCCTCACAATCAATCCTTTCAATCTGATTATACCTATTAACCCCCAATCTAGCCTTATTTCTAATGGCTACTCTTGAGTCATTCATTTTGTTCTTGAATATCCACTTAGTTCCAACTATACTTTGAACCTTTGACCTCGCAGTTAATTCCCCAACTTTAATTCTTACAAATTGATTTAATTCTTCTTGCATAGCCAATATCCAAAATTCATCCAAAATTGCTTGATCAATATTTTTAGGTTCTATCATTGAAATAAAGGCTGAATGATTTACTTCTTTGTTTAGTCCATGCCTTTTCCTTACACCCTCACTAGGTTTTTCTATAATCAATTCCTTTGGGTGGTTATTAAAAAATATCAAATCTCTAGTCATTGAATTTTCTATCTCCAAATTTTATTTTAAGTTTATTTTCTCAATATTTTGGGAGTTAATTTCTACCTCATCCTCTTTAATAGTTGCCTCTTTCAATATTCCAGATTCATCAAATAGAACATGTGTGGTTTCTTCAATTACCAAAGTTCTTTTATTGAATACTCTATAAGATTTTCCAACATTTGAGGATCCTATAAAAATTTCTTCATCTGATTTTGGATCAAATTTTCCTAAAGCAGATTTTCTATTATTATGTATGAACACCTTACATCTAAAGATATGCAAATATGACAAATTAGGTGTTCTTCCCTTTAGTAATTCATAAGGTGTTTTATTTAAGTTTGACCTAATATTCACCCTATTTAGAATATACATGCTGTGTTAACCGTCTCAGCCCAAAAATATTTAGGAAGTGAATATTCTGCCAATTTGGCTCGAGCAGCTTCTATTAATGTTTTTCTTTTCATTTCGACTAACCTATTTTGCTTAGGAGTTATAGGTGCAGAAAAATTATGATCAATTCCTTTCTCCTTATAAAAATCTTCAAATTTTTTATTTTCAAATTCTCCTCCATGATCACTTTGAATAGTCATAATCTCACATCCTTGTTTCCTTTGAATCCAAGTCGAAAAGTTTCTAAATTCCTTAAATGATTCACTCTCATGAAATAGAAATCTAACCCATGTTAATCTTGAGAAATCAACCACAATCACAAATCCACATACCTTCCCTCCTAAACTTATAATTCCAATTGGTCCAAAAAGATCTATATGTAATATCTCCAATGGTTTACTAGTTCTAAGATCCTTATTGGATTGAAAGAGGACTTCAAATATTTTTTTAATTAACATGCATCACAAAGGTGGTTCTTAGTAAAGTCCAGTTTTGGTATACCTCTTACTAAGTTCTTTTGGATAATCCTCCTAAGGTTTTTCATGCTAGAGTGACAAAGTCTCCTATGCCAAAGCCATACTCATCAGAAATTGTTTTTAAACAAAAAGCAGTAGGAGTTTTAATGCAATTCAAGTCTAGCTTATACACATTGTTTAACCTTATACCATTCAAAACATCATTACCATTCCGTCTTAATATGCAGCTTGTAGGAAAAAAATTTACACAATAACCTTTATTACATAGCTGACTAATACTTAGAAGATTATGCTTCAAGCATTCTACAAACAAAATATTTTCTATAAAAAAGTTTTTGAGATTTTCAATCATACCTAACCCTTCCACCTTCCTTGTTATGTTATCTCCAAGTGTAAACTTGCCTCCACTCCGAACTTCCAGCGATATGAATTGTGCATTATCTCCAGTCATATGCTTTGAGCAACCATTGTCTAGGTACCATATGCTCTCACGAGACCTTGTATGAGAACTATCCTGCAAAAACATCAAACATTAGACCTGGGTTTATGCAACTTAAGTTTTCACACCAAATGAGTTTTCTTCTTCAATATACAGGTATGAGCTATATGTCAAATCAATCCACAATTAAGATATTTGACACCTGGAAAAGGGTTTCTTAATCTTCTATAGTTTCTCTATCTATTTATGAATTGCATAAATTTTGGATAGAAAATAGGATTTGTGAAATCTTCAAGTTTAGGTGATATCTTATTATCCTCGAGAGCTTCTATTTTTAGTTTATAAAATGAATGCATATCTTCAAAGATATGATTTGTATTATTTACTTGATACATCTTGCTCTCAATTTATTCATTATTATTTTTTATTTCTTTTTAAAGTTTTGTATAGGTTGATTTTATACTTTCATGGTACTTATTCAAATTGTCAAACTCATCAAGCAATTCCATGTGGTTGTTATCAATTAAAGCATGATCTATCCTAAGGATCTCCTTTTCTCTTTGTAGTTCCTAAAATTCTAGGTTCAGACTAGCATGTATTTTCTTTAACTTTCTATATGCATCATGTATGTGTTTAGATACATCAAAAAGTTTATTATAAGATAAGTCACATACCTCTTCTTGATCTCACTAATTAAGATTATCTGCCATTAAGCATAGCTTAGTGACTTCCTCTTTCTTTTCAGTCTCTAACGAGTCTGAAGCTGAGTCCGCCCAGAAAGCTCTTTGAAATTTCTTCTTGTCCTTCTTCACAATTGATTTTTCCTCTACCTTCTCCTTGTTAATAGTGACTTTGAGTTTTAGGCAATCTGACTTAATATGTCTAGGTTTCTTGCACTCATAACAAATAATATAATTTGAAACCTTGATATTTCTATTAAATTTACCTCGATTCCATTGCTGGCATCTCTTTTACTTCCTCTTCAGAAAGCTTCTAAACTATATAGTCATTAGTGCGATGTTGTCTTCATCCTAAGGTTTTGAGAGATCACTTTCTAACTCTTCCACTTTCAGTGATATTTTCTTCTCCCTTCATGATTCACCTACATCAATCTTTCTTTGACTTACCCCATTCTCGTAAGCAATTAGTGATCCAAAAAAATTGTGAATAGAGTAAATGTTTAAATCTTTAGACTATATATTTGTAGTTATTTTAGCATCATAAGAAGTAGGTAAGCAATGAAGTATTTTATTAACCATTTTTGTATTCATTAATTTCCTACCTAATACATGTAAAGAGGTGACTATTTGTGTGAATTTTGTGTACATGTCAAAAATGGATTCATTGGATTTCATGCGAAATAGTCCATAGTCATGATAAAAGATATTGAGCTGGATTATTCAACTTCATTGGTCCCCTCATAAGTTATAAAAAGTCTATCCCATATGTCCTTTCTACTCTTACAAGTGAAAATCTGCATGTATTTTTCAGATTTAAAAGCACAAAAAAAAAAACTATTCAAGCATTTGGCATTAAGTTATGGTAAGTCACGTTCTTCTACTGTCCAGTCCGCAAAGAGTGTTTCAACTCTAACTTTGTCAACTAATCTAGTTAGTTTTGTATACCCTTCCTAAACTAAGATCCACATACGATAATCAAGTGACTGTAAAAATGTAGACAAGTGTGTTTTCAAAAAATCAAAAGGAATATTTGAAAGTTCGTTAGGGATGTTAAGCCCTATAAAACT
>NW_021318516.1:1267344-1274852 GCF_001605985.2 Dendrobium catenatum
CAACAACATTTCTATTTGCTGATACTCACCCAATTCTTATGATTTATAAAATTTTATTTATATTCACATAGGATAATGAGCTTGGTAAAATAAAATAGATTATTAAGCTTTGATATGCCTTCAAAAAATTAACTTTATTAATCACAAATTTTAATAAAATATTTGGAAATTTTAGATCAAAGATGTATGCATATAATGTTAAGTGAGTGAGTGATTAAAATCACTAAGCTCAAAAGCAAAGATCATTCAACAATACTAACTTTGATAATTAAGGTTTCGTTTTGAACGATTTTTTTTATTGCTTCTTAAAACAATTTTTTAGTACAAAAATTAAAAAATTTGTACTAACAAACTACTTTATAAATCAGTAAGAAAGCCATTCTAAATGAAGCTTAAGACTTCGTTTTGGACAGTTTTCTTGTTGCTTTGTAAAATAACTGTAGAGAAAGTAACTTTTAAAGCTAATGTAGTAAACAATTTTCTTATACAAGATTTTTTAAGAAAATACGAAAAAGCAGTGGCCAAATAGAAATGATGATTGTGGTATGAACGTAAAGCAAAAAGAAAGTTATCTCAAATGAAACCAAATGATAATTCATCATTAATCATGTGAATAACCAAATGATAATTCAAACTTATGCTCTGCTTGAGATAGCTTTCCGTCTGCTTTGTTTTTCAGGCCGCAATCACAATTTCATTTGATCACTACTTTTCTGCTACTTGCTCATTATTTAAAAAAAAAATTGTTGTGAATAGCTGTTTTCTAGAACAATAATAGCGAAGTTATTTTCTCTACAACAATTTTATAATCAACTTTATAAAACATTACAGTAATCTAAACTATATAAAATGTGAAGGAATAAAAACTATGCTATGGAATAATATGGATACAAAATATAATATATAATTTTACACCCAACAAGGCCACATTATTGTCTAAGGCTTTCCCTCGTATAGGATTTTAACGAATCAGCCTGCTACCATATATAAGTCAATAATCTAATTTTCAAGGGCAGGAAAACCAATTGTTGGTTCTAACATGTGGCCTTCAATTGTCATTTTATATGGGAATTAAGAAGTCAAACATGATGACCAATGTGGGGGGTTTAGGAATCAACTAGCAAATGCACTGACCAAAATTTTTTTTTTTTGATGTGCTCATATTTCTACATTGAGCATCAATATTAGAATATGTAATTAGAGCTCTAAGTTGAAAAGGCATATAAGAGGTTAAATGGTAATTATTGTAATTAGTTAGCTTCATTTTTTAATCCTTGTTGTTTATTTAGCTTTATTTTGTTGTTTTACGCTTACAGTAAAAAAAAAAATGCAACATCTAGCCTTATATCCGACTACATGAATACTTTTTTTTCTATTGTGTTTTATTAAGAGTTAAATTTTTATTTAAATATAATAAAAGTTTATTTTTAATAATTTCAAACCAAATTTTTTGATAAACCTCTACATTTTTTAATATATACTTGGTCTAATACATCTACTTTCATAACAGAATCATCAAAAGACCAATGTTTTATATGACCAAACCATCCAAGACCACTCTCTAATCTTATCTGCCCGTAGATCGAGAGCTACTCTAATTTTCTCATGTATATATACACTTATTTCACATTTTATCTTCAAGTATAAAATCACTCTTAAGTTTTAAGAGAAATTATTATGTGCGGAGTCAGGACGGGAGAACCATCCAAATTTGATGAGTATTTACTAAGTATTTGCTGAGAATACTCAAGGATTTTGTGATTATTTACTGATTTGTCAAGTATTCTTGAGTATTTGCTGAGCATTTACAAATAAAGATAACCTGCAATAGAGATTTAGAGGGAAATCCTATACCGGAAGAAGAGATGCATAGAGACATATTTGATTCATTCCATGATACTAAGAGCTAAAGGCTGAATACATATATATATGTATTTGTAAAAGTAATGGACAATGAGTGTGTGAGGACAGAGCAGTCGTTGTTGCCAAACGTTAGAAAAATGGATAATTACTTGCGGAGATAGGTGCTACCGTTTAAGGCTCCTCAGTATGTGAGACATGTTATGTGTTCTAATAACAAATACTCAGCAAATTTGGACGGTTCTCTAGTTCGAACTCCGCACGCAATAATTTATTTTTGAAAGGTACTTTTCTACCACACAATTGGCCGATGCATTCCTCAACTTCTGCCTTTATTTTTTTTAGAAATTGAGAGTCACGCACAACATATTCATTAATAATCAATAGAAGCCATTGTAAATAAGATAGAACAAGGGCGAAAAGTACATCAACTCAAGAAAAAACAAAAGGAAAACAATAAGCGTAAATCTTTGAAAATATCAGGGTCAACATCCGAGGTCAAGCTCTCCAATAAAAAGTCCAAAAATAAGGGACATTTATTATAAGATTTTTTAGGCAATTGCTCCCCCTAAAAGTTCTAAAATGTTATGGTCTTTAGGCAAATGCCCAACATGATTAAGCACATTGTGTAGATGTATTATTTGTAGAGAACGATAAACCAAATTTAAAAAAAAAAAGAAAATGTAAAGACAATCCTAAAATATCATCACAATTAAAATTTGTTTCAGAGACAGCGTTCCCGAAAACCCCCGCAGGACAAACCCTTTCAGGGTTCATATTTATGAAGCATACAATGATCAAGAATATGACCTCTAAAAATTAAAAATGAACCCATCTCTGTAGTTCATTATTTCTTGAATTACTTTTCACGATAAAAAATTTATAGAAGAAGGCTAAATTTATTATTATTATTATTTTTTTTTTGCAAAAATGATATTATTTTAATTTTAAAACATCTTTCCTTACAAAACTTGTAAAACAAAAAAAATGTAATCAAATTAGAGTGAGCCCTACGTCACACCTAAAACTTATAATTGAAAGGAATACGTCGATATCACGAACATGTAATTAAACATAAATTTGACCGGCTGTTACCAGTTAAAAATGTATTGATAAGGCAGCATTACCTGCGGTAGGAGGTCAAGCCTCTCGACGCGCCAAAAAAAAAAAAAAGAGGAATCCTTCACAGCATTTTAGTGAGGATAACTCTTCCCTTTTCCTTTTCTCTCTACTATAATCAAGATAGAAGCAGGAAGGGTCGGCCACCGTCTTCTGACAGGAGGAAACTGATCTCCGCGTCGGGCCTTTCAATTCCCCGCGTTTTCTTCTTCTAGGGTTTCGAAAGGCATTTTTCTTTCTCAATCGAGCACTTACGGTCTTCGCCATTATTTGCTCTAGTTTCGTTCTCTTCTGGAAGTTTGGGCTTTTTCCGTTCCATCAGTTTTTGAGGAATTCTGACGGACGATAAGGATTTCAATCATGGAAACATCCGGCGGAGATTTCGATCCTTATCGAAGCTCGGTCGCTTCTGGTTCCGTTGGGAATGGCAGCAGCTCGAGGAGTTACACGATGCAGCTTTCGACTTCGAGCTTCATTCAGGCGCCGCTTGCTGCTCTTCTGGAGTTCTCTGGAGTACTGCGACCGCGATCGAGCAGTCGTTGGGAGAGCGAGAACTTCCCTGCTGGTGAACCCGGTGCGGAACATGCTTCCGGCCGGCGGGAGTTGTCTTCAAGCTCGAGTGGAGGCGGTCATGGGGAGGTATTGATAAGGATTATCGCCGCAGGTGATCATGATGGCGTTAGGGCTGTTGGGCAGGGGCCGGTTCCGCCATCTGCCAGAGTAAGGAACACTGGTGAGAATAGTTTGCATGTCGAGGAGATTCCTACGGCGTCTGATGCTAGTGGGTTGGGAGAACATGGCGGGAACGACTATCGGGCTGGGGAGCTCGGTGGATCACCGGCCTCTCAGCTGCCATCTGTGCCACCCGCTACGCAGAGCTTAGATGGTGACGCGAACCTGGGGGGAGCAAACGGCAGCGAATCATCTTACCAGAGATTTGATATCCAGCAGCTTGCCAAATGGGCTGAGCAGATACTTCCATTCTCGCTACTTTTGTTGGTAGTGTTCATTCGACAGCATTTGCAAGGTATTTATTTTGTTTCATCTTATCAATTGCCGTGTTTATAGCTTTATGGTTTACATTTGTGATGTTAAAGAATAGTGATTCCCCAAGACTAATTCTCATCTTAGCCACTCAAGCAAAACCCATCGAAGCCCACACAATCGTATCCGTTGATTTTTTAATATACTACTTTATAATTTTTAAAGTTAAATAATTTATATCATGTGGTTTTGATTGGTTGAGAAAAGAGTACATGACATCATAATAGACTAATATTTTTTTAGACACTGATAGACTACTATATGATAGTACACTTCAACATGATAGATAAATTGATATATCTTGCATTGGAGAGTAACTTCCTCATAATGATCAATTTCTTTGACAATTTATCTGAAATGAAAAAATCAATAGATTACTGTAAAATGTATTAAAAGTTGAAATATTATTGATGAATAAATAAATGCTTACTCAAGCATTTCACAAATTTGTTGTGATGTCATGACTTATGGCTTCTTCTTGAATTTTTTCTCTTATTGTCGTATACAAGTTAGGATCCTCATCAAACATTTCAACTTTGTCACGCTCATTATCATGCTCTATTTCTGTCTGTGACATATTGAAATACATATCATGTCCATGATATCGACTTATAAAGTTGTGTAAAATTATGCATGCAATAATCAAATCAACTTGAGCACTCAAAGAAAATTGTCTCATGTGCGTTAACACTTGAAAACTTTCCTTCCAAATTTCAAAAGTTCTCTCTACCACATTGCGCAATTGAATAACTCTTGTTGAACTGCATATCTTCTAGATGTTCTTCCACGATAATCAGTCAGGTGATATCGATATACTCGAAATGGTACAATCAACTTATCAGTGTTTGTATAACCAAAATCAACCAAGTAATAATGATTGTGGGACACTCCAAACTTACCTTGCTCCACAACCCATCTAAGCACATGCATATCTGCAATAAAATCTTCCCACCCAAAGACTAAATACACAAACTGTCGATCAAATGACACTGCAACCATAATGTTATGTGAAATAAAACCTTCACTGTTATGATAACGATTATGTAAGTTGTTACTGAATACCGCATGAATATGTATGCCGTCAATTGTACCAACTGCTTTCATGAAGTAATGGTAAAATTATGCATTTGAATGTATAAATGGATGACATTTTGCATATGTTTGGGGTAAAGTAATGAATTCATATGCAAAGGATACAATAGCATGCTTAACCATATTGAAATACCTGCTAACCAATGAATGCTGGAAGAACTCACATAATTGGCGCCTTGGCGGTAACTATGAGCATGCACTACTCCCCGTAAAAATATACTTAGTTGCTCAGCTGTGAGTATATTTTTTGTATAACGCAAATGTCCATGGTTGACTAGTAGGTCTCTCAGGCTTAAAAAGGCATTTGGAGGTAAACTGAAGCATTGGTATGCTCTTTCCAGATGGACAACAAGCACATCCAGTACATATCGATGCCATTGTATGTTTTATCGAACATTGGCCGTCTTATTGGTAGTTCATCATTTGAGGAAGAATTTTCTTGAAGAATAGATGGAGTTATTTCAGCAATGACATCATTAACTTGTAGTTGTAAGTCTACCATGCCACATAACACATATGGGTAAACTCCACGCAAATAGTTCGCCATAACTGCATATTAAAGATGTCTAACTCATTAATGAAGAAAATAGCATTTAGCTCCAAACTTGCAATATTACAACACAAATAAAATATAATTAAAATTAAATTGCAATGTTACATAAAATTAAATTGCAATGACCACAACAAATATACATAAAGCAAACTGCCAACGTTCACAACACACTAACATAAAGTAAAATTGCACTACTAAACTGCAAAATGCTAATGAAACACATAAAACCAAACTTTTGAAGCACAAAAACGTGGGTGTGAGCTAACAACATATTCTATCCATTCTACAAGTACTTCCCATGTCATGAATATTGCTTTGTTATCCTTGTTTTCCTTAAGCACGTCCTAAACAATTAAGAGATCTTGTGTTGTCAGGTTCTCTACTTGACCTAACTTGGCCACACAATCTGTCATGGTGTATGACTCACTGACTCAATGCATTGAATAGTTTATTTAAAGACAATTGTATTTTTGTTCGACTCAACTAATAAGTAATTCAAGTTATCTAAGGCAATCTTCTTCTTGGAACGTCTAGTTGGTATGCTTGGTTCTTCGCTAGATCATTTTGAACCTAGCATATGACTTTCATCTACATTTACACTTGGTGGCGCATCATCTACATTGCCAGGTAGATTGTTATTATGTGTTCCTTCTATGTTGTAGCTCACACCATTAGCAGAATGTAGGGTTTCGTCTTCGTCTAAGTTTATTGTGGATTGTGTTACCTTATTGGATCTTGCACCTTAATCAATTGCAATGTTCTTAGCACAAATATTTTCATAAATTTCATACTGATGAAAGAGATGTCTTTGAAATCAAGTAAGCTTCGGGTTAACCTACATTTAGAAAGTTTGGCTAAGTTAGGAATACAATTTTATAATTTGCGATGCACTACTGAATAGCAAAAATAATACCTGAACAATTTCTTCCCATAACTCATTCGGCGCTACTGGGATGTGCAACTCCCCATCCCAACCCCAACTGTTACGGTTTGTCAATTGATAGTGTTTTGATGTCGGCTTTCATGTTTTTAAATCGTATCATTATAGAATATTCTATGTAGTTAGATCCTAAATGCCGTTCAACGTATCCACTAAGCTTAACCATTGTTCCTTCTGCAAATTCCCATTATAGAAATTCTCATTTACATATTGCTCCATCAGCAGCTCCCCTAGTACGACAGTATGATCTTTTGGCCACTTAGGATTTCGAGTCATGCTTTTTAGTTGGCTGGAGTGATTGGAGATGACTTCATCAGAATGATGTGGGGTACCAGAGCTTGCACATACAAAACCTTTTCCTTTTAGAAATTATTGCATTTCTGTCAAACATTAACGAGAAAATCATTTCTATGAAGTTTAAAATCTGTCCAATCAAGTGTAAAATTTTAATTTTATTTTAAGAAGTTTTACCATTTTTATGTAGGTAGATAGCATTTGATGACTCGTTTTCGCTCGCACATTCTACATGCATATCGATGAATCCTAAATATATATTACAAAACATTCATTTATTCGTGCGGCGACATGACATGGTATCAAGAAAACACTCAATTAACCACTCAAAGAATTCCATTTTTTTGTCTATCATTTTTCAATCATATGAATACAACTCCTGATCCATATTTATCTACAAAGGGTTGCATAATTAGTCAAAAAAAAAAAATCAATCCTACAGAGCAGTAAACATCATACCTAATGTTATCCAATATGAATAACTAACCCAACAAAATAAATTATATAACACACAATATCACCAAAAGAAAAACAATTAAATATCATAAAATATCAAACAATCATGAAACCTAAAACTTTATGAAATATATTATATCAAAAAAGAGG
>NW_021318516.1:1274952-1281790 GCF_001605985.2 Dendrobium catenatum
TAAACTTTGTTGGACATTTAAATGCCTTTCTATTTTTTATCATTTATAATGTTTAATTATTGACTGACTACTTTGCTGCTCTGATGGCAGGGTTCTTTGTCACTATATGGATAGCAGCCGTGATGTTCAAATCAAATGACATATTACGGAAGCAAACTGCTTTAAAGGTGTAGTAAATTTTGCTAAATCACACATTCAAAACTTTTGATAATGGCTACATGCGTTGAGGTTTTCTCTATGTTTTGCCATTTTTGCTGGAAAACACTTTGAATATAATTGATCTGCAGTTAACATCAAATTCATTGTTTAACTAGAATGTAGAATGGATGGCAAAGAAGGATTGTGAACTTCACCTAAATAGTTGAAATGAAGCTAATTAAATAATTTAAAAACATCAAGGGCATTCTTGCAAATAGTGTTCTTTCATGTTAATTGTCATGCTTTCCGTGCAATTTGTTCTTCAATTATGAAGTTATATTAGCACAAGCATACTATTTCTGATAGGAGCATCCCCACCGTGATGTGTCTTCAGTGAACTTGTTTAGCTAGAACCAAGTACACAAATTAATTAGTTTATTGTTGTTCTGTTGGATTGGTATCATATTTAACGTTCAACCTTTTGTATGTTATTTATGTATTGGACTAGATGCCTCTATTTTGAGGACTGTTCTTGATCATCAATTCACGCATAGAGCATTTGTTAAGTATGAATGAAACCATTTCTGGTTGAAGTTCTTTTAAGATGAAATTTTCAGCTTCTCTTTCAGAACTTGTTTAGTATGACACTCGTTAGCTTAACTACTCTGTTAAAAGGGAAAAAAGGGAATATATATATATATGAGATTGTAAAAATTATTCACTAGTGCTTGCATGCTCTATCATATTTTTTATTGATTTTGCAGGGGGAAAGGAAAATGCCCTTGCTTGTTGGGATAATAGTGGTTTTCATGTTTCATGTCTTTGGCCTATACTGGTGGTATAGGAATGATGACCTGTTGAACCCACTGGTGCTACTGCCTCCAAAGGAAATTCCACCCTTCTGGCATGCCATTTTTATAATTTTGGTGAATGGTATTTTCTCAGCTTTCCATTTTTATGAAGACCTTCTATTCTATGTTAACAAGAATGCATGCCATCAAATATTATTCTAGAATTATGTACATGTTATGTCTTGTATGTGACTAGAGTATGGTCTGTTTAGTCCTTATTTAGTGTAATTACTAACTTTGAAGCTATGTTGCACCGATACGCATACAGCGACACGGATATGACACGATACGGATACGGGACATGTCAATTCTTAAAAATACAGGATACGGATACGGCACAGATACGACATTATAATATATAAATTATAGATTAAAATTAAGAAAGTAATGTAAGTGTAATATTTGAAATGACAGAAAAAATTGAAAGCAACATTATTTGTAGCATTGTATCTTATAATATGAAAATAAAAGTAAGCATTAAATATTTAAATGTCTAGTACAACAACAAAAACAAAAATATAAATTATTCAGCACATGAAGTTTCAACTATGCAATAGAAGGCATGATATGATTAGCTTCTTTAGTGGTTTGTCTTTGAATTTCTATATCATCTTCAATAAATATCATAGCTTCCAATTCAAGCTCATCAAGTGAAAGATTAGCAATTTCTAATATTCCCATATTCTCAAGAGATTCAAATCCATCTCCAGTAACATCCCACATCCTATTATCTCGTTCTATATAAGTTGGAGTTTTCCTTAAGAGAAGCCAAATGTTTGTATGCAAATAAACTAAATCTTTAGCCCGTTGTGGAGTAATTTTATTTCTCTTCATTGATTGGATGAACGAGTATGTGCTCCAATTTCTTTCGCAACAAGATGAGGATGAAACTTGGTCAAGCAATTTTATGGCGATTGTTTGAAATAGAGGTGCTGAAGCTCCATGTATAATCCACCACATTTTCAAATCAATTCTCCACCTATCACACAATGACTCTTGATCACCAAAGTCCTCTAAATAACAAAAAAAAAAAAAAAAATAAACTCTAAATAACCAAAAAAAATAGCAAGCTCAATATTGACACTTCTTCTCTCATCCTCATTTGGAAAATAACGCTTCAAATATGTTTTCCTCATATTTGAAATTTTTAAATTTTTTTTGTGGAGAAACTCTTTGAGGATCATCTTGAAGTCATTCTTTAGTTGAATATCTTCAAATAATATTAAAATGAAATAATAAAAAGATATTGAAATTACTAAACAACAAATTATGAATTAATAAAAAAAATGTTGAAATTTACCTGGGATTTAATGAGTGAGCCAAACAATATAAAGGTGTATTATTTTTGCTCCACATATCTTCTAGAATAGCATAAATAACATCCCAGATACTTGAGTATTCATGAAGTGTTTTCCTCTGATATATATATAATTTCTTTTACTTTAGCTAACATTGAATCCCACATCTCATAAATGAGATGTAAATAAGACTTATCCGTATCAGCTATTCTCAACATATCATAAATTGGATCTGTGAAATTTATGATGTATTCAATCTCATCCCATCATAAATCATCTAAAAGCTTCTCATTTACATACATAGTCTTTCCAACATCATCTTCCTTATAACATGACAATTTGTCATTGATCACTATAACTTGAAGAACATTTTTTTATTTTTTTGAATCTTCTCAACATCACTATAACTGAGGCAAATCGAGTTTCAGCAACTGCAAGCATCTTCAAATTAGAGAAATCATTGAACATAGAGAGTCTCAAGGAGTGATTCATAATAAAATTCCTAATTACAACCACATCTCTAGCAATCATTGTGATTCAATGACATTCATTTTAGGTGATTTCGTTTGCCTCGATTTTCTTAGCTGCACAGATGTTCTTTAAGTAAAGATTAAGTGTATGCACAACACATGGTGTTCAGAAAATATGAGGATAGGCTTGCTCTATAAGTAGACCTACAGCTCTACAAACATGTGCATTATGAGTAATGACCTGAATGATGTTTGAAGGCCTCACCATCATGATAACTTCTTTGATTAAATTAGAAATGAAGAACTTATCCTTGTACTGTCCTTCACAGTTTACAGCTTTGATAAACATATGATAGCTCTCTGTTACAGCCATGAAGTTGATAAGTGGTCTTCTTTGTGGATCTGTCCACTCGTCACAAACCAAAGTAAATCATTTTTCCTTCCAAACTCTTCTAGTAGGCTCGAGCAACTTCTCAATATTATCTCTCTTTGCTACAACTTCGTTTGAATGACATTATATCATGGTGGCACGTATCCTGCAAGATTATTATTGCATGCATAGGTAAAGACATTCTTATAATGTGGATTCCGTGCTAGGTTAAAAGAAAGTTCAGCTGAGTAAAACATTCTAACTGTTTTCCCATCTAGTTGTTCTCTCATTTGTAAATTAAATGCTTTCTCCAAAACACTATCTACAATATGTTTTTTTTCTTTTTGATTCAAATCTCTCCATCCGAAAAGGCCCGTTGATTACAATGCTATCATCACTTCTAATTGAAGAAGATGATGAAGGATATGAAGCATGAGTGCTTGGAAGTGGAATATATTTTGGAAGCTCTTTTTTACTCCTTTACTCAGCTTCATTGATTTTTCTTTGTAATTCAACCATTTGTGATGAGCTTATATTCGGACATACTTTAATTCCATGATCACTAATCTTCAACAAATGAGCTTTCACTCTATAATATGATCATTTGTATGTGGCATTATAAAAATTGTATTTGAATGCAATATTGCCTCCCCCTTCTGACGTTTTACCTATTTTTGTTACATAACCCCACAGAGGTTTGTTATCTTCAATATTTGTCTCCGATGGACCATCATCAGACCCAATTCCTACACCACTAGAGCTTATTATCCTACGAAGGATCGACACAAATTAAACCATATGAATTTGAAACATAAAAAAATTTAAGTAAAACTGTAGATATGTTGCGACTATACCAGGGGAACAAGGGGACGCTACCCTGGCGGGGTTCGCCCCCTGAACAAATTTGTATTATAACAGCTGTTTTAAAGTTTTCTCTACCTTCTCGGTGCCGCTTGGTTCCATTCGGTATCCCTCTGTACCGAGCGATACCGAGCATTGATACTGAGCATGGTACCGAGCGTTGCGGAGAGGTACTGAATATTGAGCAGTACCGAGCGGCATTGAGTTCCAGTACCAAGCGGTACCGAGCGAGCGGTACTGAGTACCAAGTCGCTTCGTCGATGAAGAACGAAGAAAATGAACCTTCACAAATAAAACGAACCTTCACTGCTCACGTTGCCTTCACTGTTTGCTCCATTGACAAAGGTTGATCCTGTCAACTTTAATGCTCACGTCGTCAAGCCTCTTCGTCGATGAAGGATGATCCTGTCTGCTTTTATGCTCACGTCGTCGAGCCGCTCCTTTGATTATAACGAAGAAGACGAACACCTGTGCGGAAACGAAAAATCTAGCTTGCCGAAATGTTTAAGCCGCAAATGCGGATAGCCGAAATGAATTGGGCAAATTGCGGCTCCGTTTTTTTTTTTAATAGGACACGCATATCCGATAGCATGTCCGGTCAAATTTAAATAATATTTTAATTGGACACGGCAAAGCCGTATCCGACACGTATCTGTGCCGTATCGAAGGCGTATCCGTATCCCACACGTGTGTGATACAACATGTCTCTTAAATAGGAGTATCCGTGCAACATAGCTTTGAAGGAAGGCATTTTTGGCTTCAATAATCTCCTGTAATTCAATGCCCCAGAATGATTTTGCTCATTAAGGCTGTCTGAGGTTGATTAAACCAATTACAGCTACATATATTTTAATGTTTATGTGTATGTATGCATTTACATGCTCATATGTACATGCAAAATGTTAAAAATATGTACTTTTTGTGTATAAAAATGTAGTTTGATTTTTTTGGTAACATGCATTTCTTAGATTGGGCAAATGCATTAGTTGGACAAGAAAGATTTTTTCAAACATGGCCACCATTCTTTCTGCAAACCCCAATGGTGATTCCCTCCATGATCTTCACCCCTGGTTTTCTTTTATCGCCTATATGCAAGTGCATTATTTCTCTTACTGGTCTTATCATTTCTGTATCATTTTCGACCAGACAAATCAATTGAACATGACTGTTTCATAGCATTTGTAAATGATCTATGTTCTTGCTTAGACCCGTGAGTGAGGTGAGGTTGGCACTGTAGGGACTTGCACACTTCTCAAGTGGGTTCTGTAATTGAGCCATGCCTAGGAAAGTTCCTTGCCTTTAGCCATTATTAAGTGAAGTTAGCTCCTTCCCTGGATTTGAAAGATGGGTTATAATACATTAAATGCTGTAGATGAGTTAGTTTTTAATCATGATAGCATGATATGGGATGATGGGAAGAGAGTCGAGCAACAAGGCGGTGCTATTGGAAACAGGATAGATCAAATGTATGTGGAAGCACTTGAAGTTTTAGATTTGTACATTTTGAGAATGAAAAGGATGGTTTTTATGTGGCAGTTGAACAAATAGAAAGTTACAATTCCAATGAGAGAGAATGGAAGTTGGTTGATGGCACAGATGAAATAAATTTTACTGAAGATTAGATTCTAGGTTATGCATACAACACTTTAAGATTTTAATTGCCTATTTTTTTAGGATAAAATATTTAGCATTTTTTTTCAACTTGGAATGCAATATAATTTGAAGATTCATCATCTTTCTCAATTTAGTTTCATGCTATGATTATTATTTTATACAGCTTAACAGTATTTCTTTTAATTAAAGTAAGTTTTTAAGTGATATAGTTATTTTATTGTTATTGCCTCACTTTACTCGGGTAAGCATCTGTTGTGGTGTTAAATTTCTCGTGTGTTGGAGAACTGCATCACATTGAGGGCGATTGCCACTTTGGATAACATTGCTAGGCATTTCTTTGAGTTAGAGGCCCTCAACTCTATCCTATATAGGCTATGGAAAGTTATTTTTATGTTCTTTACCGCATTGCTGGTTATTACAAAACAGTTATATTCGGATTGACATTTTCTTTACTGCATTGTAGGCTTGTAACTCGTTCTTTTTTTTCTTCCCGCTGTCTTTACTCCAGACACATTCATAGAATTATTGAGTTACTTGCGTTTCCTAGAAAAAAAATAAAACTATTTATTTGGGTAGTTGACATTGTCACTCGGTATGCATGTGCTCACAAGTCACGAGTGTTAAGGTTCATGGTGTTAAATGTATTCAATCTGGTTTTATACATCTTAATCTTTTCTTTCAGATTTTGTCTAGGTGTATTTTAACAGTTTCTTTCCCATCAATTATTCTCAGATACAATGGTTAGGCAGGCGGCTATGGTGTTAAAATGTGTGCTGCTAATATATTACAGGAACAGTAGAGGGCGGGGCTATCGTAAGCAGGTAACTTGTTTTTACTTGGTTTAGGATTGATTCTGTCCATGAGATTCCTATAGATTATTAAAACTTGCATTAGTCCTACATATCTGTTTCCAGAATATGTAACCCGAATGCTATCCAGGACTTTGCTTGCATAATTCGTAGCCAAATCATATTGAGCAGGAATAGCCAAATTGAGGCTGACTACATCAATTCCTTCTTGGAACCTACATTGTGGGAAGCCTCAACCCCTGGGTACACTGGATATAGTCTATTTGGTGAGCTTGTTTGGTGTGATATGCTCAAAATGTGGAGATAGACTTGAAGTTAGGGGTGTAAACGAGTCGAGTTTAGGCACTTATCGAGTTCGGCTCGTTAGTTGGAAAGAGAGCTCGAACTCAAGCTCGTCTCACTGTAAACGAGCTCGAGCCGGCTCGCG